>NC_081553.1:24207275-24238964 GCF_963082655.1 Stomoxys calcitrans
TTCGTCTTTGGTTAGAAAACTTTTCAACCATATTAGATGTGATGGCTTCAAGGGCCGTGTGTTGGTATGTTGTATTTGAATCGTATTAATAGCGAAAACGCATCTATGATACTAATACCACATTAACCAAGCTCGACAACCCTGCTTATTAGCGGTGCTTTTCCAAATGCATGTATTTTTGTGTAATGACAGACATTCTGATGATTTTTGTTCATCTGTCGGAAGTTGTATTGATGGCTTCGAACGCTAAGACAACGGCAATGGCTCTCGCTGTTGCTTCGTATGAACAGGTTCGAATCCTGGCCGGGCTCTGCCGAATTCCTTTTAAGGGCTCAATGCTCTCTATCTTCACCGCACTTAATAGTTGTGGTCTCAATCCGGTCAAACAGTGCCCCAGTATGGTCCTAGTGGCTCTTGACCTATCGAAGGCGTTTGGCACAGTTAGCCATGTCGTTGAGTAGATAACCAAAACGTTCCTATTTCAATTGTGGTGGGTGCCAAAGGTTGGACAGTTAGTTTTTTTTAGATGTTCTTGCCAAATTTATTATGAAACAGCAAATATTGGGTTGCCCAAAAAGTAATTGCGGATTTTTCATACAGTCGGCGTTGACAAATTTTTTCACAGCTTGTAACTCTGTAATTGCATTCTTTCTTCTGTCAGTTATCAGCTGTTACTTTTAGCTTGCTTTAGAAAAAAAAAGTGTAAAAAAAGTATATTTGATTAAACTTCATTCTAAGTTTTATTAAAAATGCATTTACTTTCTTTTAAAAAATCCGCAATTACTTTTTGGGCAACCATACAATGGCCTGCAAAACTTGTAAAGAAAGTCCAATTGGGTTCAATTTCTATAATGATCTGACTTTGGCAAAGTTCTTTATACAAATTTTATGGGTTCTTTGTTGGTACTATTTTCCTACATCAATTTGTTACCATTTTGTGATACGTTTTACCATCTCTGAACCACGATACCTTGTGAAGACTGGCATCTTCTCACCCATTTATCATATTTATTATGATTTTTAATTAAAAACTTTAAACAGCACGAAGCCCCCAACTTCCGACCGAGTGAGTGAGTGAGTCCAGAAAAAAAGCCAACAACAAAACAAAGCAAACCCCTTGCTGCATGCAAGCCAATGAAATGAAAGAAAAACAAAAAAAAAAAAAAAAAACAAGTGACAAGATGCGTATACTAAGAAGAAGAAGAAGAAGAAGGTGAAGAGGATCTTCTTCTTGTTCATCTTGAACACGATGAAGAAATGGCAAAAACTAATAAATAAAAATTACATTAATTGCCGGGCAATTTGTTGTCAGAAAGAGAGAAAGCGAAATCAAGAATAAGAACAACTATGACATCATCCGCAAGGCGATGAATGTCCTTTTACTCTTTGGTCTCATTGCAACTCCTTTCGAATTTAATTTTTTACCAAAGGATATCACAGAACGTTTCTCTAGGTGGGGGGAAGGACAACAAGCAACAAACAAAAGATGTTCGGAAGAGGATTATTCTTTTATTTTAACTTCCTTTGCCTTTTCTCACTTCATTCGAGGATTCTTGATACTCTACCATCTCCCTGCTCACCCCGGCCAGCACACAATCACCTCATCTAACTGTTCTAAGTGAAATTACAATCAATTATAGCGATGCAATCACTTTGGCCAAAGGTAAACTTATTCACTATACTCCATTCATTCCATGGCAAAGTATTGAGTCCTTAAAAAACATTCTTCGAATTGGCAAAATGAAAATCTATGAATCTCTTGGTAATTAAGTAACTGCACTCCTGCTGAATGGCTCCCAAATGCCAAGGATAAAGTTGTTAAAAAAAAGCGAAAACAAAAACAAACAATCGGAAAATATTCCCGAAATGAAGGGAAACGGAAGAACAATACATCGATGATATGGTGCAAGCACGTCAACAGGACAACAGTAACTTCATCCATATCTTGTTATTGGTTTTGTAGTTATAAGCGAAATGGCGGAAATATGGAAGTTCGTTAAGGTAATGGAGGTAGATGTATAAGCACAGTGATTTTTCGGTACAAAGTGAAACTAAGATGCTGGATTTCAGGCAAAAACAAGTAAGAGCGTGCTAAGTTCAGCCGGGCCGAATCTTATACACCCTCCACCATGGATCGCATTTGTCGAGTTCTATGCGCGGTATCTCTTTTTTAAGGCAAACAAAGAATATTGGATAAGAACTGGTATGCTATTGGAGCTATATCAAGTTGTAGTTCGATTTGGAACATAAATGAATGCTGAACATTGTAGAAGTCATTGTGTAAAATTTCAGTTAATTCGGATAAGAATTGCGCCTTGTAGGGGCTCAAGAAGCAAAATGGGGAGATAGGTTTATATGGGAGCTGCATCAGGCTATAGACCGCTTCAGACCATATTTGACACGTTTGTTAAAGGTCATGAGAGAAGCTGTTGAACAAAGTTTTAGCCAAATTGGATAATAATTGAACCCTCTAGAGGCCCAAGAAGTTAAGATCCCAGATCCGTTTCTATGGCACCTATATCAGGTTATGAACCGATTTGGCACAGTTGTTGAAAGTCATAACAAAACACGTCGTGCTAAATTTCAGCCAAATTGGATAGGAATTGCGCCCTCTAGTGGCTCATGAAGTCAAGACTCCACATCGGTTTATATGACAGTTATATCAGGTTATAGACCGATTTGAACCATACTAAGCACTGTTTTTGGAAGTCATAACAAAACATGTCACGCAAAATTTCAGCCAAATCGGATAGCAATTGCGCCCTCTAGAGGCTCAAGAAATCTAATCAGGAGATCAGTTTATATGACAGCTATATCAGGTTATGAACAGATTTGAACTATACTTAACACAGTTGTTGGAAGTCATAATGAAACATGTCGGGCGAAATTCCAGTCAAAACGGTTAGGAAATGCGCCCTCTAGAGGCTCAAGAAATCGAATCGGGAGATCGGTTTATATGACAGCAATATCAGATTATGAATAGATTTGAACCATGCTTAACAAAATTTCAGCTAAATTGGATAACAATTACGCCCTCTAGAGGCTTACAAAGTCAAGATCCAAGATCGGTTTATATGGCAGCTATATCGAAACATGAACCGATATGGCCCATCTACAATCCCAACTCACCTACACTAATAAAAAGTATTTTTCAACAGACAGATGGAGCGACCGACTGGAGGCCATGGCTAGATCGACTTAAAATGTCATGACGATCAAAAGATATATACCTAGATGAATATTTCGAGGAGTTACAAACTGAATGATGAAATAAGTATACCCCCATCCCATGGTGGGAGGTATAAAAAGGAGTTCCCTAACATTGATATTAGATTGATTTTCCCCTTTTTATAACCAACAGCGTAGGATGGGGGTATATTCATTTTATCATTCCTTTTACAACATATCGAAATATCAATTTTCGACCCGAACACTTTGGGCGAAATTTACATATTAAGTTCGTACTTTGCTCTTAAATACCTTTCATTTGATACCCATATTGTCCCAATCGGTAAACATGTCCGTCCGGGTAGGTTTTAGGATAGGGCGTCCCTCCAGGTTATTCGACCCAAAAATTTTATAATGATTTCGTGTTTTTGGGGTACCGTAAGGTGGTATACAAAATTTCGTTTAATTCGGCGCATGCATATCTGAAATCTGGAGGTTTTGAAAATTAAGGTATTGGGGATTGTCCGCTCCCCTCCGGGTATCAAATAATTTAGTACCCTATTTTCACCGGGTCTAAAATTTTACCATTTTTGAAAATGTCATGGACATTTGTTCAGTCGTTTTTGAGTCGCAACTGATAGATGAACCAACAAACAAACAAAGCGCAACAATTTAATTATACCCACCACCGAGGGATGGGGGCATATTCATTATGTCAATCCGTTTGCAACAGATTGAAATATCCATTTCCGACCTTATAAAGTATATACCTTGTTGATCAGCGTATAAATCTAAGACGATCTAGACATGTCCGTCCGTCTGTCTGTCTGTTGAAATCACGCTACTGTCTTTAAAAATAGAGATATTGAGCTGAAACTTTGCACGGATTCAGTGTTTGTCCATAAGCAGTTTAAGTTCGAAGATGGGCTATATCGGACTTTATCTTCATATAGCCCCCATATAGACCGATCGGCCGATTTAGGGTCTTAGGCCCATAAAAGCCACATTTATTATGCGATTTTGCTGAAATTTGGGACGGTGAGTTGTGTTATGCCAGTCGACATTCTTCTTTAATATGGCCCAGATCGGTCCAGATTTGGATATAGCTGCCATATAGACCGATCAGCCGATTTAAGGTCTTAGGCCCATAAAAGCCACATTAATTATCCGATTTTGCTGAAATTTGGGACAGTGAGTTTCGTTAGGCCAGTCGAAATTATTCTTTAATTTGGCCCAGATCTGTTCAGATTTGGATATAGCTGCCATATAGACCGATCTCTCGATTTAAGAATTTGGGCCCATTAAAGGAGCATTTATAGTCCGATGTCGCCGAAATTTGGGACAGTGAGTTGTATAAGGACTTTCGATAACCTTTTCTAATTTCGCCTAGATCGGTTCAGATTTGGATATAGCTGCCATATAGACCAATCTCTCGATTTAAGGTTTTGGGCCCATAAGAGGCGCATTTATTATCCGATTTCGGCGAAATTTGGGACGGTGAGTTGTGTTATGCCAGTCGAAATTCTTCTTTAATTTGGCCCAGATCGGTCCAGATTTGGATATAGCTGCCATATAGACCGATCAGCCGATTTAAGGTCTTAGGCCCATAAAAGGCGCATTTATTATCCAATTTTGCCAAAATTTGGGACAGTGAGTTGCGTTAGGTCAGTGGAAATTATTTTTTAATTTGGCCCAGATCTGTTCAGATTTGGATATAGCTGCCATATAGATCGATCTCTCGATTTAAGGCTTTGGGCCCATTAAAGGAGCATTTATTGTCCGATGTCGCCGAAATTTTGGACAGTCAGTTGAGTTGAGCCCTTTGACATTTTTCTTCAATTTGGCTCAGATTTGGATATAGCTGCCAATAGACCAATCTCTCGATTTAAGGTTTTGGGCCCATAAGAGGCGCATTTATTGTCCGATTTCGGCGAAATTTGGGACAGTGAGTTGTGTTAGGCTCTTTGACATCCTTCTTTAATTTGGCACAGATCGGTTCAGATTTGGATATAGCTGCCATATAGACCAATCTCTCGATTTAAGGTTTTGGGCCCATAAGAGGCGCATTTATTGTCCGATTTCGGCGAAATTTGGGACAGTGAGTTGTGTTAGGCTCTTCGAAATTTTTCTGCAACTTGGCCCAAATGGGTCCAGATTTGGATATTGCTGCCATATAGACCGATATCTCGAATTAAAATTTTGGCCAGATTTCACTGAAATTTGTCACAGTGTTTTTCGACATCCGTGTCGTATATGGTTCAGATCGGTCTATTTTGAAATATAGCTACTAAATAGATTAATATTTTGTTATACACAATTGAACAATGTCTCGTACTTATTAGTATTTGGTCCAAATCGGTACATATTTCGATATAGCTGCTATGGGGCGGATTTTGACGAAAGGTTATTTACATATATACCGAAGGTTTGGTACAATTGTATTCCTAAAACATTTAGCACTAAAAGATACGCTTTTGACCCATTTTGCTGTCTGCAAACAGCAGAAAATGTTTGCTGTTTTAGCAAAATAATTAGTGTTTATTTATTTTCAGCAGTCTTTTTATGCCCACCACTATAGGATGGGGGTATTCTAATTTAGTCATACCGTTTGATATCCTTGATCGTCTCTACATTCTGAGTGCATCTAACCATGTCCATCTGTTCGTCTGTCGAAATCACGATAGCTGTAGAACGCATAAAGGTAGTCACTTAAAAATTTTTCAGAGATATTTACTATTGTTGTATGTCGTTGGGGATTGCAAATGGGCCATATCGGTTCAGATTTGGATATAGCTCCCATATAAACCGACTTCTAGAGCCCCTTGAAGCTGCAATTTTTGCTCGATTGGGCTGAATTTTTGCATGTGGTGGTTTGTTATGACTCCAAACAACTGCGTCAAGCACAGTCCAAATCTGTCTATAACTTGATATAGCTCCCATATAGACCGTTCTCTCGATTTGACTTCTTGAGCCCTTAAAAGAAGCAATTTTCGTCCGATAGCGGTCGAAATGCATAAATCTAGCCACTTAAAAATTGCACAGATACTTACTATGTAGGTCGTTGGGGATTGCAAATGGGCCATATATGTTCAGATTTAGATATAGCTCCCGATTTGAATTCTTGAGCCCCTGGAAGCCACAATTTTTGTTCGATTTGGCTAAAATGTTACATGTGGTGTTCTGTTATGACTTTTAACAACTGTGCCAAATACAGTCCAAATCGATCTATAACCTGATTTAGCTTCCATATAAACCGATTTCCCGATTTGACTTCTGGAGCCCTTACAAGCCGCAATTATTCTCCGATTTGGCTGAAATTTTGCAGGTAGTGTTCTGTAATGACTTTCAACAACTGTGCCAAGTACGGTCCAAATCGGTCTATAACCTGTTTTTGCTCCCGTATAAACCGGTCTCTCCATTATCCTTGTTCGGTTCGTAGAAGCTTTAATTTTTGCTGGTTTGACAGAAGTTTGGTATATAGAATAAAATTATGCCCTTCAATTAAATATATTTAGTATAAATTTTTAGCAGAATTCATGGTGGTGGGTTCACAAATTCTTGTTGTCTTTCAAATGAATTGTATTGCAAGCTTCACATTATGCCTGAGTCGGCATAACTGTGACCCTCTGAGATTAATTTATGAAAACTTTAGGTCGTTCAATTTTGACTGTTGTGCGATGCTTCTTATGTTGGGCGCCTTTCGGTGTCATAGGTCGCAGAAATCTCTCTCTCCCTGTTTTGTGGCAAGCTTAGCATCCCCCTGTTCATCTTTCGGTTTGCCACTTTAGATGGGCTGTCCACTAGACGCTTTTTCTTGCCTTCTTGTCCCGATTTACATCAGCTGGGCTGGATGTACTCCTTTTATTTTAACCTGCTGGGTTGAAACGGGTCCCACCTCATCTGTCAGCTTTGCCCTGCTCACTTCTCTACTCGACTGTCTTCCCATTCCGCGGATAGCTTCCTTCCTTTTTTCCTTTTGCTTAGAAATTCCGCTTTGGACTCCGAGGCCGATGATCCCCTGTGTACCTATGGGTTGTCTCCTCTTTCTGAGGGACTTTTTGTACTCTTCTAGTGTTTCCTCTTCGGATAACCTGGTCTTTAATATGAAATTCTGCCGAGGCGAGCTGCCCTACACAACGGCTTTATCTGCGTTATTGGTGGCAGTGTCGCGAGATGTCGGTATGTCTTTTCCTGCAGCAACATTCAGGGTAGACGTCGAGGATCGCAGTGTTTCCACTGGTCGACGCAAGGTTTTCTAGCTGCTTTTGAAACCGGACATGCCTGCAGAGGCAAGGGTATAATTGCCGCCCTCTCTTGTCCAATCTAAACTAGCATCATTCTCAGATTAAGTGGTCCTATTGTAGCCAATGAAGCTTTGACAATCAAAATGGGCAGTATAGGTTCAACAAATGTCGGTTATATATAAATATGCTGCGATCGGGACAGCACTAAAGCTTCTACATACTTTCCTGGTTGTCAATCTGAAACGTTGAAATCCTCTTTGTTTTCTCAAAAAACCACTGTAAAATTTGGTGGGATTTTGCCAAACATGAATTTGGCTAATAACTAAATGCTAAATGTGTTCTCATGCAAAAACTACAACTCGCCGCTGAAGATGTACAGAAGGAGCGAGAAAAATACCAATGATAAAATTAAGGATAAATATTTACTTAATTGCTTTTCAAATTGAAAAACTTTCCCAGAATGCAACAGAACAAACAGAAAATGAAAATAAACAAGTTTTGCTTCAATACCCAGGCAAGAAGCAACAGGCAATAGAGCCCCCCTACGCCATAATCACAGCCAACACTCTCATCGCGGGCAAAGTGGCCCGTGAAAGCAATGTCTTAAATCTCAAGAAGTGCGCTGTGCCTGTGTGTGAATAATTCAAGAGCTCTTACGGCAGGCAGTCTTCATTATTTCTAAACGCTTTATTGTCATTGCTTCTTAACTTTAGTTTGGAGTCTCCTCGGTGGCTTTGACTGTCTCTCTCTCTGTCTCTATCCCATTGCCCGATGCTTTTGATGTGGTGTTGCCGCTACCTCGCCGTTCTTTATTTTGCTGCGTTTTTTCTTTTTTTTTTTAATATTCAACACTTTTGCTTGTTCTAAATCCCCGTGAATTTAGTTGTCTGACACTTTAGCCGCCTGCTTAAATATTCTGTTTGAGCGTGTTAAACGCGGCTATTAAAAATACAAGCAGCAATATTTAATTGCTACGCATGCATGCATGTGTCAGGGGGAGGTGTGAATGAAAATAAGCGCGAAAAGCAAAATGAAAACACACACATGAGGATACATGTGAGAAATGGTGGGTATGCGTGTATGTGTGTGTGTGTCCATAAGGACCTAAGGACATATCAGCAGAATAAAAAAAGTTGAAAAATTAGTCTTTCGCACTACAAAGGCATTCATAAGCTATATAGGTAGCCGTCAGCTTTATTCTCTAAAATAATACAAGGAGGGCAAACAAGATTGCAAATTTGACAATTTGCCCCTTAACATTCCATTAAGGGACGTCGAAAATCCTAACTAAAGTCACTGTGTTAATTTTCAGTGAAATCGGATTATAAATGCGCCTTTTATGGGGTCAAACTTTATATCGAGATTTCGGTCTATATGCCAGCCAAAGCCAAATTTGGACCGATTTGGACCAAGTTGCAGAAAAATGTCAAAGAGCCTAACACAACTCACTGTCCCAAATTTCGGCGAAATCGGACAATAAATGTGCTTTTTATGGCCGCGAGGCCTTATATCGAGAGATCGGTCTATATGGCAGCTATATCCAAATTGTGGACCGATCTGAGCCAAACTTAAGAAGGATGTTGAAGGTACTAACACAACTCACTATCCTAAATTTTGGCGTAATCGGACAATATATGCGCCTTTTATGGGCTCAAAACCTCAAATCGAGAGATCGGTCTATATGACAGCTATATCCAAATCTGGACCGATTTGAGTCATATTGCAGAAGTATGTCGAAGAGCTTAACACAACTCACTGTCCCAAATTTCGGCGAAATCGGACAATAAATGTGCTTTTTATGGCCGCGAAGCCTTGTATCGAGAGATCGGTCTATATGGCAGCTATATTCAAACCTGGACCGATCTGAGCCAAATTTAAGAAGTATTTCGAGGGGCATAACTTAACTCACTGTTTCAAATTTCGGCGAAATCGGACAATAAATGCGCCTCTTATGGCCCCAAAACCTTAAATCGAGAGATCGGTCTATATGGCAGGTATATCCAAATCTGGACCGATCTAAGCCAAACTTAAGAAGGATGTTGAAGGTGGTAACACAACTCACTATCCTCAATTTTGGCATAATCGGACAATAAATGCGCCGTTTATGGGCTCAAAACCTTAAATCGAGAGATCGGTCTATATGGCAGCTATATCCAAAACAGGATCGATATGTGCCATATTACAGGAATATGTCGTGGGCTTAATTAAACTCGCTGTCCCAAATTTCGGCGAAATCGGACAATAAATGCGCCTTTTATGGGCTCAAAACCTTAAATCGAGAGATCGTCCTATATGGCAGCTATATCAAAATCTGGACCGATCTAGACCAAATTGAAGAAAGATGTCGAAGGGCCCAACGCAACTCACTGTCCAAAATTTCAGCAAAATCGGCTTTCATAGGACGAAGACCCTAAATCAGCGGATTGGTCTATATGGGCTATATGAATATATATCCCATCTTCGAACTTAACCTGCTAATGGACTAAAAAAGAATCTGTACAAAGTTTCAGTTCAATATCTTTATTTTTAAAGACTGTAGCTTCATTTTAACAGACAGACTGACGGACATGGATGGATCGTCTAAATATTTACACTGATCAAGAATATATATACTTTATATAGTCGGAAATGGATATTTCGATGTGCTGATGCATATGCCTTATCAGCGTGTCGCCTCCTTTCTTAAAACATTCAGCGGGCAACCCATCGGCTGTTACTGCCTTTTTGTTCTTTAGTCACGTCACTGCAAATTGGTCCTCATGCCGACTAGGAGCTAAACATTCTATACCAGTATCCTCTTCGCCGTCGTCGTTGAACACTAGCAGCCGAAAAAATATTTTTTTCCATAATCTCAATACACTGTCCGTATCAGTTACCAGATTTCCTTCTTTGTCCCTACAGGAGGATGTGTCTGCGCCGGCCATCGGTTTGATGTTTGGTTCTTTGGTAGAATTTCCCGACTTAATTTTGACTTAATTAGCTTACACTCACCAAGGCCATCCGTTTGATGTTTGATTCTTAGGTAGAATTTCCCGACTTAATTTTGACTTAATTAGCTTACACTCACGTCTTTCCATCTTCTTTTTTTTCTGCGGAATAGACGTTTCTCCTCTCTCTTCTTCTCACGATACCTCTCCATCATCTGGCGTTGCTACTGATTGCAGGGTTGCTCTGTATGCCGCATTCTTGGCTTCAGTAGCATCTCTACACTGTTGGTCGTAACATGGGTTTCCCTTGGGGGGAGGCTTCCGGTACCCAAGTACGGTTTTCGTGGGCAATGGATTGTCACTGCGCCATTATACCATCGGGACAAGGAGTGCTTTCATCAAGCAGCTGGGTCAGTCGAGTGGAGTATGCCGTTGCCATCTGTTGTGTTTGCAGCTTTTCAATGTACAACTTCCGTGCACTGTCAGATCGTATCTTTCTCGCCATACTCAAACGGGTGCGAACCTTTGCTGCAACAAGGTAATGATCCTAATCTATATTTGCGGCGGAATCTCTTAACCTCAGCCCATGGTCGGATGTTATCTCGTGGAGGCTGAATTTTCCGACTGTTGGGCCAGAGATGTCATTCTTCCCTATCTTCGCATTAAAATCTCTCAGAACGATTTGAATATCATGGGCGGGACAGTGGTCGTATTCTCTCTCTCATGATCAGCGTAAAAATCTAAATCTAAATCTTCAAAAATAGAGATATTGAGCTAAAACTTTGCAAAAATTCTTATTTTTGTCCATAAGCAGGTTAAGTTCGAAGATGGGCTATATCGGGCGATACCTTGATATAGCCCCCATACAGACCGATCCGCCGATTTAGGATCCTAGGCTAATAAAGGCCACATTTATTATCGGATTTTGCTAAAATTTGGGATAGTAAGTTGTGTTAGGCCCTTCGACATCCTTCGTTAATATAAACCAGATCGGTCAAGATTTGTGTATAGCCCCCATATAGACCGATCCGCCGATTAAGGGTCTTAGGCCAATAAAAGCCACATTTATTATCGGATTTTGCTGAAATTTGGGACAGTGAGTTGTGTTAGGCCCTTAGACATCCTTCGTCAATTTGGTCCAGATCGGTCTAGATTTGGATATAGCTGCCATATAGACCGATCCGCCGATTTAGGGTCTTTGGCCCATAAAAGCCACATTTATTATCCGATTTTGCTGAAATTTGGGACAGTGAGCTATGTTAGGCTTCTGGACAACCTTCCTCAATTTGGCTTAAATCGGTTCAGAATTGGATATAGCTGCCATATAGATCGATCATCTGATTTAGGGCCTTAGGCCCACAAAAGCCACATTTATTATCCGATTTTGCTGAAATTTAGGATAGTGAATTGTGTTAGGCCCTTCGACATCCTTCGTCAATTTGGCTCAGATCGGTCCTGAGTTGGATGTAGGTGCTATATAGACCGATCCTAAAATTAATGGTCTTATGTCCATAAAAGCCACATTTATTATCCGATTTTGCTGAAATTTGGGACAGTGAGTTGTGTTAGGCCCTTAGACATCCTTCGTGAATTTGGTTTAGATCGGTCTAGATTTGGATATAGCTGCCATATAGACCGATCCTCCGATTTAGAGTCTTAGGCCCATAAAAGCCACATTTATTATCCGATTTTGCTGAAATTTGGGACAGTGAGTTGTGTTAGGCCCTTAGACATCCTTCGTCAATTTGGTCCAGATCGGTCTAGATTTGGATATAGCTGCCATATAGACCGATCCTCCGATTTAGAGTCTTAGGCCCATAAAAGCCACATTTATTATCCGATTTTGCTAAAATTTGGTACAGAGAGTTGTTTTAGGCCCTTCGACATCCTTCGTCAATTTGGCTCACATCGGTCCAGATTGGATATAGTTGCCATATAGACCGATCTCTCGATTTAATGGTTTGGCCCCATAAAAGGCGCATTTATTGTCCGATGTTGCCGAAATTTGGTACAGAGAGTTAAGTTTAGCCCCTCACATATTTCTGCAATTTGGTCCAGATCGGTCCAGATTTGGATATAGCTGCCACATAGGCCGATCATCCGATTTAGGGTCTTAGGCCCATAAAAGCCACATTTATTATCCGATTTTGCTGAAATTTGCGACAGTGAGTTGTGTCAGGCCCTTCGACATCCTTCGTTAATTTGGCTCAGATCGGTCCAGATTTGGATATAGGTGCCACATAGACCAATCCTCCGATTTAGGGTCTTAGGCCCATAAAAGCCACATTCATCATTCGATTTTGCTCAAATTTGGTACAGTGAGTTATGTTAGGCCCTTTGAAAATTTGGCCCAGATCGGTCCAGACTTGGATATAGCTGCCATATAGACCGATCTCTCGGTTTTAGGTCTTGGGACCAGAAAAAGCGCATTTATTGTCCGATGTCGCCGCAATTTGGGACAGTGAGTTGGGTTGGGCCCTTCGACATCCCTTTTCAATTTTATTCAGATCGATCAAGATTTGCATATAGCTGCCATATAGACCGATATCTCGTTTTAAAGTTTTGGCCCCAAAAAAGTGCATTTACAATCCAATTTAACTGAAATTTGACACATTGAATTATGTTAGGCTTTTCGACATCCATGTTGTATATGGTTCAGATCGGTTTATTTTTAGATATGGTTACTAAAAATACCAATATTTTGTTATACACAATTGAACAATGACTTGTACTTATAAGTATTTGGTCCAAATCGGAACATATTTCGATATAACCGCTATGGGACATAAGATATGCAATTTTCACCGGATTTTGATGAAATGTGGTTTACATATATACCCGATGTGGTGGGTATCCAAAGTTCGGCCCTGCCGAACTTGACGCATTTTTACTTGTTGGTGTTGTTGTGACGCCATTCCCGCATCTACGCACTTCATACTGTAAGTTGGTAACATCTGCCTTTTACTTTTGTTTAAAAGAGTAGGGACTTTCCAGATACAGTTATGCAGATCATGGTCCTTTTTTCGTTTGCGTGGATCGTCAACATTATGAGAGTTAGCTTTTTCTATTCCTTTGTTTCTCGGAGTAATCCATATAATTTTTCGGGGACAGGTTACTGACCCAGTGCCCCAACCGCCTCGGTAATATGGGATCGCATTTGTACCCCTCGATGTCGCAAGCGGCTTGTTCCAAGATTCAAAGCTCGGCTCCCTAACCTGGGTACAGACGCTGATGTTGATGAACAGTTATTTGAAAGTTCTCAGTAAGAGTAAGAGTCAGTAGCACCCCACCCCTCATAGAGACTATTCTCTCCAAATCGCTTACTGACCGCGCCCGGACTTGCAGCTACTTCGCACAAATACAAAACTTTCCTTTATCCGCAACCTGTGGTTGCGCCCAGTAGCTAAGCTTTCACTGATAACTATGAACACTTGGACCTCAAGTCGGAGCTCAAAGTCCAGCACGTGTGATGCTCACAGTTATCTTGTGTCGGCCGGGAATAATATCCAATATTTGGGTAAATCACTGAAACGATTTGGGTTATATTGACTAATGACACCCCTTGACTCTACATGCTAAAATGCAAATTTTGCCCATGAACATTCCACTTAGGAACAGGGGCAAACTTCTCACATATCAATGAGTGCAGTCCGATTCAAATTTAAGCTCAATGATAGGGGCCTCCTTTTTATAGCCGAATCCGAACGGCGTGCTCCAGTGTGACACCTCTTTGGAGAGAAGTTTTACATGGCATAGTACCTTACAAATGTTGCCAGCATTAGGAGGGGAAAACCACCAATGAAAATTTTTTCTGTAGTCTCGCCCGGATTCGAACCCATGCGTTCAGTGTCATAGGCGGACATGCTAATCTCTGCGCTACGGTGGCCTCACTACATGCTACTAAAATAAAAACTGAAAGATGTGGCCTTAATTTACTAACATCTGATAACCACAAGAAGAAATTGAAATACACTTTCTTTACATATTAGGTCTGTTCACGTACTTTTCCAGTAAAAATTGCCAGGAGTGTAAGCACAGCTTTTAATCTCCTTTGCTATTTATTTGAATGAAACAGCTGGTTTTCAAAACACAGCTGTTCTAGGCTGCAAATTTCACACACACATATTAAATGTGTTGATGTACTCTAAAATGTTAACAAAATTTATGTGGAACATTAGGTGTTTTCGCGCACCTACGTCGAATTTCCTGCAGAAAGATCCCATTAAGTAATAGTTTGTCTATTAGATAAACATGGACTGGTTCAGTAGTATTCTTAGATTTCTTTTTGGAACACCGCACAGGTTAACCTCAAGGCATAATAACTTTCCTTAATGTAAAGTGATGTGTTCTAATATTTCCCAACTTGCGTTTTTTTTTTCAATTTCACCCAATTGCACTGAAGAAATATTACAAAAAAAAATCCCATACATTAAAAATAAAAGACGTTTTAGCCGACTTGTGAAAAATTCATTTCTTCTTAAATCAGTTATAATTTTTTTTTGTAATTAATTCTTATCATAAGGTTTTCATTTTTTTTTTCAGTGCATCACAAACTTCCGCTTCATAGAGTGGTTAATCCATGGCTTATAGGTTTATATACAGAAAAAAAAGCAGAAGCGTCCCTCTATGCAAAACACCTTGTCGTCCATAAAGTTAACCAAATAAAGTTTGCAATACTACAGAGATACTTAATGGTAGAGAGATTAAAAAGTTCATTTGGTGCACTGTTATCTTAAAACGCTATGCCCTTTTTATCGCCTGCGTTCAATGGCCTTGGGCATAGCTGAAGCACGCCACTGCCACTGCCACAGCCCTGCCAACATCATTCAAAGACAATTTCGATGCATACAAACGAATGTCCTGATAAAATATGCCCTTTGTTTCGCTGAACGCAGAATATATGAAAGTGTTAATGCAACGTGACACTTTAGCCTTCGTTAAAGGATATGCCATGATGATGGAAATGGCTTGCCATGCCACCATGGTGCAGCATCAGAAGGTTTCTCATCGTAGATTTCGGTACGGAAATTCATAAATACCATCAACAGTGGAATATGTCCACGACGGGAGTGTCTTAATGTTCCTTTGAGGCATTGTTCACAATTTGGGGATGAGTGCCAAGAGATGTTATAGCCCAATTTTACAAAAAAAGGGTATTTGGCTATGTACTGCGTGCGGAGTTGCCATGAAATGAAATATTTTTCAAATAAAATTTGCGAATAAAACAAGTAAAAGCGTGCTAAGTTCGTCCGGGCCGAATCTTATATACCCTCCACCATGGATCGCATTTGTCGAGTTCTTTTCCGGGCATCTCTTCTTTGGGAAAAAAGGATATAAGAAAAGATTTCCTCTGCTATTAGAGCGATATGAAGATATGGTCCGTTTTGGACCACAATTAAATTATATGTTGGAGGCCTGTGTAAAATGTCAGCCAATTCGAATAAGAATTGCGCCCTTTGGGGCTCAAGAAGTAAAATAGAGAGATCGAATTATATGGGAGCTGTATCGGGCTATAGACTGATTCAGACCATAATAAACACGTATGTTGATGATCATGAGAGAATCCGTCGTACAAAATTTCAGGCAAATCGGATAATAATTGCGACCTCTAGATATAGCTGCCATACAGACCGATATCCCAATAAAGGGTCTGAAATACAAAATTCAACAGTGACTTATATTTATTAGCCCACTCAATATCCGTGTCGAATTTGGGTTCACAAGCTATTAAATTTTCACCGGATTGTGCCGAAAGGGGGTTTTCATATATACGCCAGGTGGTGGGTATCCAAAGTTCGGCCCGGACGAACTTAATGCCTTTTTACTTGTAATATATAAGATTTCTCTGGCATTTCGGAAAAGTGAGCTAGCTGTGTTAGGTCTCTCGACATTCTTGATTAATTTGGTCCAGGTTCTTATTGCATTTGTTTGTAACACCCAAAAGGAAGAGAGATAGACCCATTGATAAGTATACCGATCGACTCGGAATCACTTTCTGATTCGATTTTGCTATGTCCGTCTGTCCATGTTAATTTGTGTACAAACTACGGGTCGCAATTTTCGTCGGATCGCCTTGAAATTTGGTACAGGCATGTTTTTCGGTGTAGAGGCGAAGCTTACTGAAATTGGAAAAAATCGATTCAGATTTGGATGTAGCTCCCATATATGTGTTAGTCTGATTTGCTGTAATAATGCAATAAAATGATAATTTGTTGACCGATACTCTTGAAATTTGGTACAAAAGATTTTCTCTTGACTCTCGACATTGCTGGTGAATTTTATAGAAATCGGTTTAGATTTAGATATAGCTATCATATGTATATATCGCCCGATTTTCACTCCTAGAGCCACTGCAAGCGCATTTATTGACCAACCTTCCCAAACTTGTGTACAGCGCTTTCCGCGACGACTTCCACAATTTCCATTAAGTTTGATCGAATTCGGTTCAGATTTAGATATAGCTCCCATGTATTGGGTTGCCCAAAAAGTAATTGCGGATTTTTCATATAGTCGGCGTTGACAAATTTTTCCACTGCTTTTGACTCTGTAATTGCATTCTTTCTTCTGTCAGTTATCAGCTTTTAGAAAAAAGTGTAAAAAAAGTATATTTGATTAAAGTTCATTCTAAGTTTTATTAAAAATGCATTTACTTTCTATTAAAAAGTCCGCAATTACTTTTTGGGCAACCCAATATATTGCAATAAAGTGCTCATTTGTTAACAGATACTCTCGAAATTTGGCAGGAAGGTTTTTCTTGTGATTCTCAATGTTACTGGTGAATTTCATAGAAATCGGTTCAGATTTAGATATAGCTGCCATATATGTATATCGCCCGACTTTCACTCCTGAGCCACTGTTGCAATCTTGCGAACATTTTGTACAACGCTTTCCTCGACGACTGTCACAATATTTATAAATTTGGTCGAAATCGGTTCAGATTTAGATATAACTCCCCTTTAAAAATTAAATTCCTATTAGATTTGGCGATAAGTTTTATATATTAAAAGTAGCACGTATACTAGGTGGTGTAGGGTATTATATAGTCGGCCCCGCCCGACTTTTGCCCTTCCTTACTGGTTTTTTGTTAAATTCGTTATCTACTCCCATTATAGTACCATATAGCCATCATCGACTAATATGCCCATTTGGGGGGTTTTGGGTGGGTCAACCCCCCATTACTTGGACCTAATTTTTTATGACATATTCGTAATCTACTCCAAAACACCTTTCATTTGAGCCCCATATTGATATGAACGTCCAATAGGTGTGTTTATACCCAATTTTTAATACCATATTCGTATTCTACCCTCCAATGTCATTTTTTTGACCATTTGCCCTGATCGGTCTACTTTTGATTTTGGATGGTGTTTTTGGGGTAAAGGGAGTAAAGGGGTACCCATTTAAATATTTAAAAATTATATATAGCTTTTGGTTCTTTCAGACCAACCTACACAATCTGTGAAAATTTCTGCCGTTTTCGAGTCTAAACGGAACAAACAAATTTACAAACCCACAAACAAACACAAATAATTTTTTCATGAATTCCGATGTACAGGGTGGCTGATGAAAGCCGCTACCAAAAAAAAATGTAATAACTTTTTTTCTATTTAATAATAATAATTTAATAATTAATTTAATTAATTAATTAATTAATTTAATTAATAATAATTTAATAATTAATTTAATAATTTAATTTAACATGAATAAAAGAAAAATGTATTCCATACACCGAAAAAAAAATGGTGCAATATTCATCATTGTAGCAATATTCATCAGCCACCCTGTATGTTTCCTTCTCTAAAGTTTCAAGAATTAACATAACTGTCATATGGAAATTAAAATTTTCTAACAATTAAAAAATTTTATTTAAAAATATAAAATTTTTAGACAGCTTTTTAAGATTTACAATTTTCTAAGAAAATGCTAAAAAATATGTTTCATCATAACCTGCAGTATGATTTTGTTTAAATTGAGTTCATAATTGAACTGTTTAGAGTTAATAGACACAAATGAACTTGACAGGTTTGATAGGCATAACTGCAACTTGGCTCACAGATATATCGATTGTTTTGCAATGTATTGCAGAGCATTTGCTTGATGCTTATTGGGAGTCTCATGGTATTTTCTTCCTCTGTTGTCTGTTCTTGTGATCTCCTAGCAGAGCTGTTCCTTGAGGGCATATCAGTTTAGACAGTCTATGATATGACTATACCTCTGCTTGGAATGGATTTCACAGTTAAGCTGCCTAGCTGTGAGTCTGGGAAAATGTAATGCGAGACAAGCAATTAAGCCAGGTGTCTATTGCAAATGTTAAAAAAAAACATGGAAAAAAAGGAAGAAAATATGAAAATAAAATATTGAAGTAAATGTAAAAAAATTTAATGAAAACTAATGATGCAATCCAAAACAAGTAAAAATGGTGTTAAGTTCGGCCGGGACGAACTTTGGGGGTACCCACCACCTCGGGTATATATGTAAACCACCTTTCGTTAAAATCCCGTGAAAAATGCATACCTTATGCCCCATAGCAGCTATATCGAAATATGTTCCGATTTGGACCAAATACTGATAAGCGAAAATCATTGTTCAATTGTGTATAACAAAATATTGGTCTTTTTGTAAAAATAAACCGATCTGAACCATATACGACACGAATGTCGTGAAGCCTAACATAAGTCACTGTGTCAAATTTCAGTGAAATCGGATTATTAATGAGCCTTTTATGGTGCCAAGACTTTAAATCAAGATATCGGTCTATATGGGAGTTATTTCCAAATCTGGGCCGATCTGAGCCAAATTGAAGAAGAATACCAAAGGGCCTAATACAACTCATTGTCTCAAATTTCAGCGAAATTGGACAATAAGTGCGCCTTTTATAGGCCCAAAACCCTAAATCGAGAGATCGGTCTATATGGCAGCTATATCCAAATCTAGACCGATCTGAGTGAAATTGAGGAAGTATGTCGAAGGGCCCAACACAACTCACTGTCTCAAATTTCGGCGACATTGGACAATAAATGCTCCTTTTATGGGCAAAAAACCTTAAATCAAGAGATCGGTGTATATGGCAGCTATATCCAAATCTGAGTCGATCTGGGCCAAATTGAAAAAGGATGTTGAAGGCCCTAATGCAACTCATTGTCCCAAATTTCGGCGACATCGGATAAGTAATGCGTCTTTTATGGACCCAAAACCTTAAATCGAGAGATCGGTGTATATGACAGCTATATCCAAATCTAGACCGATTTGGGTCAAATTGAAGAAGGATGTTGAAAGGCCTAACACAATACACTGTTCCAAATTTCGGCGACATTGGACAATAAATGCGCCTTTTATAGGCCCAAAGCCTTAAATCGGGAGATCGGTCTGTATGGCAGCTATATCCAAATCAGGTCCGATCTATGCCATATTGCAAAGGTATGTCGGGGGGCTTAACACAACTCACTGTCCCAAATTTCGGCAATATCGGATAATTAATGCTGCTTTTATTGACCCAAAACCTTAAATCGAGAGATCGGTGTATATGACAGCTATATCAAAATCTGAGCCGATCTGAGCCAAATTGAAGAAGGATATCGAAGGGCCCAACACAACTAACTGATCCAAATTTCATCAAAATAGGATAATAAATGTGGCTTTTTTGGGCCTAGGACCCTAAATCGGCGGATCGGTCTATATGGCAACTATATCCAAATACGAACCGATTTGGGCCAAATTAAAGAAGGATATCTAAGGGCCCAACACAACTCACTGTCCTAAATTTCGGCGCCATTGCACAATAAATGCGCCTTTTATGGGCACAAAACCTCACTGTCCCAAATGTCGGCACCATCGCATAATAAATGCGCCTTTTATGTGCACAAAACCTTAAATCGAGATATCAGTCTATATGGCAACTACATCCAAATCAAGACCGATCTGTGCCATATTGTAGAAGTATGTTGAGGGGCTTAACCTTACTCACTGTCCCAAATTACGGTGACATCGGACAATAAATGCTCCTTTTATGGGCAAAAAACCTTAAATCGACTGATCGGTCTATATGGCAGCTTTATCCAAATCTGAACCGATCTGTGCCAAATTGAAGAAGGATGTCGAAGGGCCCCACAAAACTAACTGACCCAAATTTCATCAAAATCGGATAATAAATGTGGCTTTTATGGTCCTAAGACCCTAAATCGGCGGATCGGTCTATGGCAGCTATATCCAAAACTGAACCGATCTGGGCGAAATTGAAGAAGGATGTCGATGGATGGATGGATCAACTAACTGATCAAATTTCAGCAAAATCAGATAATAAATGTGATTTTTTGGGCCTAATACCCTAAATCGGCGGTTCCGTCGATATGGGGGCTATATCAAGATATATATATATATATCTTGATATAGCCCATCTTCGAAATAAACCTGCTTATGGACAAAAAAATAAAAAAAATCTATGCAAAGCTTCAGCTCAATATCTCTATTTTTACAGACTGTAGCGTGATTTCAACAGACGGACGGACAGACGGACGGACATGACCAGATCGTCTTAGATTTTTACGCTGGTCAAAAATATATATATTGGTTTGCCCAAAAAGTAATTGCGGATTTTTCATATAGTCGGCGTTGACAAATTTTTTCACAGCTTGTGACTCTGTAATTGCGTTCTTTCTTCTGTCAGTTATCAGCTGTTACTTTTAGCTTGCTTTAGAAAAATTACACTTTTTTTCTAAAGCAAGCTAAAAGTATATTTGATTATAGTTCATTCTAAGTTTTATTAAAAATGCATTTACTTTCTTTTAAAAAAATCCGCAATTTCTTTTTGGGCAACCCAATTCTTTATAGGGTCGGAAATGGATATTTCGATTTGTTGCAAACGGAATGACAGAATGAATATACCCCCATCCTTCGGTGATGGGTATAAAAAATCGATAGTGTAAAAAAATCACAAACAATCCATTTTTCCTTAGGAAGTTTGAAATTTGAATCTAAAATGTTCTCCTATCCTCCTACACAAGCCTTGCAAAACCTTCAGATCAGTCAGTGCTAGATAGCTCATGTAAGTTCCACCTCGTTTACAGATGCCATAAAAATGTAGTTTGATGCATTTGTACGGCTTCACTGCAATTCAGATGATTATTTGAAGGCGCCATATGTTGGCTTCCCTTCGATATGCGATCCCATATTAAATTTGAAAAAGTAAAGCATGATGATTCTTATTGTAACCATTTTGATTATCTTAACTCTCACTCAATTAGAGGCCATAGGAAAATTAATTTCAATCCTCTTATCTACATAAGAGGATTGATAGAGGGGCAACAAGGGGGCAAAGTTTTTAATTTCCGTATTATCTTAACGATTGATCCCTCATTATCCTTGCCACTTAAAATCCCACAAATGTCGAAAAACTAATGTGATACGATTAACGTTAATAGATTACCACGCAATGGATTAAGCAGCTCATTAAACGTAATCGATTTGAATGTATTTTAGCTATAACACCATCATCATCACTGCAAACATCACCATAACGGCTCACCACAACCACCATCACCATTACCATCGCCCTTCAAACAAACACCACCACATTCAGTTATGCTGCACATATATGTTACCTAAAACTATTTTGCCCAATGATATTGTAAAGCGAGAGTGCTCCAGTATCTCTTTTCACATCGCTCTAATGAGCAATGTTTAATTAAAATGTGTGTGTGTGTGTAATTAATTATGGTTTTCATATCGAGTATCCTCAAATTTCTTATGAAATATTAATTTGGAAATGTAAAAATGGGCATGAAATTGTACTAAAATATGTTTATGTGAAGGTATTCATCTAGAAGTGTGTGTGCTGTTATTGTATTACATTATTTACGTTGTAATACCTTTAGCACTCTGAAGGATGTACTGGCGTAAATTATTTTGTCTAATTATAAAAATGAATAATAGAGTGGAACTGCACCATAAATTCCAATTAAAATTTGATTTGGTTCCATATTGGTATTCTACGCCCATAGACTTTCAAATAATGTCCTATTATTGAAGCCAGTTCAACAGCATTGAAATGCCCAACTCAGCAACTTCTAAGCTCACGGAGAGCATCCATGGAATCGCTCCAATTTTCATTTACTTTCCTCTCTTTGAAACACCGAATTGACTTCTTGACTTCCACTACAGGGCGCAATTCTTATTCGATTGGAATGAAATTTTGCACGACGTGGTTTGTTATATACAATACAAACAGAATGAAGAAATTAGTATACCCCCATCCTATGGTGGAGGGTATACAAATGGTGAGTATTTGAGCGTATAGAACAGTGGATACCAGCCTATTGCACATGACTTTGTACGAACACCAGAAAATAATTCCAAGCAGACCCATAGGCTTGCAAATATTTGCAATTGTTTGATCGTCACTGGTATAGACACATTCTCTCACACAAAATTTTTTTCTTGTTTGTTTTGACTAAGGAAAGAGCAGTCAGTGTATAAAGCAACTCGGACAAGTGCTAATGGAAAAGTGCAAATTTTTACAGTTGCGGCACAAAAATGCTGGTATGTCCAATGACAAAAACCATTACAACAACACACAAATGGCTGCCAGGTACAAGAATTTCCAAGTCACATACATTGTTAGGTAACATTTACGCGATATAGATATATCCATCACAAAATAGGTATTTAAATGTGCAAAAACAACAACATTTTTTTTGTTTGTTTTATTTATAGTATAATGAATACAGTAGATGTATAGTAGAAGACCATAATGGGTTGTGCGAAAATTAAAGGTTTTTAATAAAATTGTGTATCGTAATGTCGAAATAAATACAAATATACTCTGAAAGAATTTGAATTACCAACTGAGATTAGCTTACAATAAAAATATGAGTTTGAATTATGTTACAACATTAAGTTGAACTTGGCATCCTTTTCATTACGCACATTTCATTTTATACTATTGATGTTAAATTTATTTATAAATAAAGAAAAAAATGTTGACACTTCGAATAGCATGTTCTATATATGAAGAATGATAGTTAAAGCAACAAACACCAACCACTATGGGACGCGTTTCGTTTTTGGTTACAAGACTTTTCTATCTATGCTATCTTTGGCTTTCCTCTTCCATTTGCATCTCCGATCATTGAGCTCGTCTCGAAAGAGAAACAAACAAAAATTGTAAAACTTAATGATCTTCGCCCTAATAGGCAAAAAACTCGAAAAATTAAAAATTCGGCAGAGACCGGCCAGGATTCGAACCTGGAGCAACAGCGAGAGCCATTGCCGTTGTCTTAGCGTTCGAAGCCATCAATACAACTTCCAACAGATGCACAAAATCATGTGTAGTACGAAAGCAGTATAATTTGTCACAGAAAGAATGTCTGTCATTACACAAAAATACATGCATTGGGAAAAGTACAGCTAATAGACAGGGTTGTCGAGTATGGTTAATGTGGTAATTGTATCATAGATGCATTTTCGCTATTGATACGATTCAAATACAACATACCAACGCACGGCCCTTGAAGCCATCACACCTAATATGGTTGAAAAGTCTTCTAACCAAAGACGAAACGCGTCCCATAGTGGTTGGAGTGTGTTGCTATCTTTGGTTTCCTTTTCCATTTGCATCTCCGTTCATTGGGCTCGTCTCGAAAGAGAAACAAAGAAAAATTGTGAAATTTAATGACCTTCGCCCTAACAGGCAAAAAACTTTGTATTTGTCACAAATCCTTGGAAGTATGGCTCAAATCGGTTCATAACCTGATATAGCCGCCATATAAACCGATCTTGGGTCTTGACTTCTTGAGCCACTAGAGGGCACAATTCTTATCCGATTTGGCTGCATTCTTGCACGAAGTATTTTGTTATGATATCTAACAACTGTGTTGAGTATGGTTCAAATCGGTTCATAACCTGATATAGCTGTCATATAAACCGATCTGGGGATTTGACTTCTTGAGCTTCTAGAGGGCGCAATTTCGATTTGGCTGAAATTTTGCATGACGTATTTTATTATGACTTTCAACAACTGTGCTAAATAAGGTTCAAATCGGTTCATAACCTGATGTAGCTGCCGTATAAACCGATCTAGGATCTTGACTTCTTGAGTCTCTGGAGGTCGCAATTATTATCCGATTTGCCTGTACGACGGATTCTCTCATGACCATCAACATGTCTGTTTATTATGGTCTGAATCGGTCTATTGCCTGATAGAGCTCCAATATAAATCGATCCCTCCATTTTACTTCTTGAGCTCCTAAAGGGCGCAATTCTTATTCGAATTGGCTGACATTTTATAAAGGTCTCCAATATATAATTTAATTGTGGTCCGAACCGGACCATATCTTGATATCGCTCTTATAGCAGAGCAATTCTTTTCTTTTAACCTTTTTATACCCACCACCGAAGGATGGGGGTATATTCATTTTGTCATTCCGTTTGCAACGCATCTAAATATCCATTTCCGACCCTATTAAGTATATATATTCTTGATCAGCTTGATATAGCTCCGATTTAGGGTTTTTGGCTCATAAAAGCCACATTTATTATCCCATTTTGCTGAAATTTTTAACAGTGAGTTGTGTTAGGCCCTCCGACATTCTTTGTTGATTTGACCCAGATCAGTCCAGATTTGGATATAGGCGCCATATAGACCGATCCTCCGATTTAGGGTTTTTGGCCCATAAAAGCCACATTTTTATCCGATTTTGCTGAAATTCGGGACAGTGAGTTGTGTTAGGCCCTCCGATATTATTTGTTAATTTGACCCAGATCGGTTCAGATTTGGATATAGGCGCCATATAGACCGATCCTCCGATTTAGGGTCTTGGGCCCATAAAAGCCACATTTATTATCCGATTTTGCTGAAATTTGGGACGGTGAGTTGTGTTAGGCCTTCCGACATCCTTCGTCAATTTGACCCAGATCGGTCCAGATTTGGATAAAGGCGGCATATAGACCGATCCTCCGATTTAGGGTCTTAGGCCTATAAAAGCCACATTTATTATCCGATTTTGCTGAAATTTGGGACAGTGAGTTGTGTTAGGCCCTCCGACATTCTTTGTTGATTTGACCGAGATCGGTCCAGATTTGGATATAGCTGCTATATAGACCGATCTGTCGATTTAAGGTCTTGGGCCCATAAAAGCCACATTTATTATCCGATTTTGCTGAAATTTGGGAAAAAGTGTTGTTTGAGGCCCTTCGACCGCCTTCGTTAATTTGGCCCAGATCGGTCCAGATTTGGTTATAGCTGCTATATAGACCACATTTATTATCCGATTTTGACGAAATTTGGGACAGTGAGTTATGTTAGGCATCTATCTTCAATTTGGCCCAGATCGAATCAGATTTGGATATAGCTGCCATATAGACCGATTTCTTGATTGAAAGTTTTGGGCCCATAAAAGGCGCATTTATTGTCCGATGTCGCTGAATTGTCGTGAGTCGTATTAAGCCCCTCGACATACTTCTGCAATTTGGTCCAGATTGGTCCAAATTTGAATATAGCTGCCATATAGACCTATATCTCGATTTAAAATCTTGGCCTCATAAAAGGCGATTTCACTGAAATTTGACACAATGACTTAGGTTAGACTTTTCGACATCCGTGTCGTATATGGTTCAGATCGGTTTATTTTTAGATATAGCTACTGTACTTATTAGTTTTTGGTCCAAATCGGAACATATTTTGATATAACTGTTATGGGACATAAGGTATGCAATTTTCACCGGATTTTGATGAAAGGTGGTTTACATATATACCCGAGGTGATGGATATCCAAAGTTCGGTCCGGCCGAATTTAACGCCTTTTTACTTGTTTTGCCTAAGAAGAGATGCCGGGAAAAGAACTCGACAAATGCGTTCCATGGTGGAGGGTATATAAGATTCGGCCCGGCCGAACTTAGCACGCTTTTACTTATTTATTTTAATCTTCCCTTGATTATATTTTTTTTTTCTTTTATTTTATTGAAATAAGTACGTTAAGTGTATCACTTTAATGTGTAAAGTTCTAAGCCAATACAGTCCACTTAATCCAAGGTTCCAATCTCCTCGCAATAAACCACACGAATTGAAATTGACACCACGCGTTTCATTTCATAAAGTTCGCTTGCGGTCTCACAAGTGCATCAATTAACCAATGGAAATAGAAGACCCTCTTATCCATCAACCGCTGGTCGAAGGCGTCTCAAAACCTATATTGTTCCGATCGGCCTACATGTTCTGTTGGGGGTACCCAATACAATAAGATTTCAGTGAGTGTCTGCTATCTGACTTGTATAGAGATTTTGGTCCATTCTGATATATGAGGAACAGAAGAAGGAAGATGTCATTAAGTTCCTACTGTTGAACCACTCAGATCGTTTTAGAAAATATTACTAACATTGTGCAACAGGGGTAAGAAATTCGTATTTGTGCTCATGGTATTTGGATCAGAATTCAAAACCCAAAACTGTTTGGAGTTCACCGGTGTTTGGGAGTAGAGTAGGAAATTGTTACAATGTATAGAAACAATTAAACTAGCATCAAAGCATCAGGAAAATGAAAGCAAAGTACTCCTTTCTAAGGCAAATTATAAAACAAACTTTCATTCAATCAGGGGGAAATAAAAACCTTTCTCCAGGGTAAGGAGCAATAAAATAAATTCTCCCCCAAGGCAAGGTAATAAAAAACTATTTTCCAAAATACGGGAAACTAAAATAACTCTTCCCCAAGGTAAGGGGTTATCTTTTTTTGTGGTACAGGGCAATGAAAGAACTTTTCCTCCAAGAAACAGGTAAAAAAAAGTACCGTTGCCAAGGGTTAGAACAACAAGAGCACCCTTGTCAAAGGCACCACTAACTACTAAGTCTACTATGAACATTCCATTAAGAAACAGGGGATGCTTCTCTAATATCAAGGATTGCAATTTAAAGGTAGAGTCCAATGCTGATATAAAAATTTATTTCACCTCCAAAAACCCCTCAACAGGACATGTTTACCTATTAGGACAATATGGGTATCAAACGAAAGATATTTGTTATAAGCATTTGATCCAAGGTGTCTAGGGGGCCTCCCCAATCCAAAAAACCCCCAAACAGGGCAAAATGTCCAACGTCACAAAATGGGTATCGAATGATAGGTCTTTGGGACTTGACTACCAATATGGCATGCACAATTAGGACAGAGTCTGGGGCCGGCCCACCCACGAAATACCTATCAATAGGACGTGTAGTTCGTTCGGGCTAATGTGGCAATTAAAAGAAAGCTCTATGGCAGTATATTTCGAATTTAATGTTGGTATAAGGATTCAAGTATCTGGGTCACGTCCTACCTTCCGCAGGACAGTAGATCGCAACAATAAAAGACTCAAATAAATTGGCGTTTGGTTCTTAGCGGGTCCTTTCCTACCGTTCCCCAGAACAGTAGATTGGGACAATAAAAGACTCAAATAAATTGTCGTTTGGTTCTTAGCGTCGACCCTCTCCTCCCAAAAAATGCAACGCCAAACTGTCTTTAGTATGACCGAGAATATATTGGACTCAATGAAAGGACGTATCAGAGGGCAATCCCCTTTCCCCTATCCTACCCAAAAAAAAAAGGAATTAAGAATAATATATGAAAAAATGAAATAATATATGAAGTACGATCAGGATAGAATAGGACAGAAATAACAAGTAAAAGCGTGCTAAGTTCGGCCGGGCCGAATCTTATATACCCTCCACCATGGATCGCATTTGTCGAGTTCTTTTTCCGGCATCTCTTCTTAGGCAAAAAAAAGGATATAAGAAAAGAGTTGCTCTGCTATTAAAATGATATAAAGATATGGTCCGGTTCGGACCACAATTAAATTATACAGGGTGGCTGATGAAAGCCGCTACCAAAAAAAAATGTAATAACTTTTTTTCTATTTAATAATAATAATTTAATAATTAATTTAATTAATTAATTAATTAATTTAATTAATAATAATTTAATAATTAATTTAATAATTTAATTTAACATGAATAAAAGAAAAATGTATTCCATACACCGAAAAAAAAATGTAGCAATATTCATCATTGTAGCAATATTCATCAGCCACCCTGTATGTTGGAGACCTGTGTAAAATTTCAGCCAATTCGTATAAGAATTGCGCCCATTGGGGCTCACGAAGTAAAATAGAGAGAACGATTTATATGGGATCTGTATCGGGCTATAGACCGATTCAGAACATAATAAACACGTTTGTTGATGGTCATGAGAGGATCCGTCGTACAAAATTTCAGACATATCGGATAATAATTGCGACCTCTAGGGGTCAAGAAGTCAAGACCCAAGATCGGTTTATATGGCAGCTATATCAGGTTATGAACCGATTTGAACCTTATTTGACACAGTTGTTGTAAGTAAGAATAAAATACGTCATGCGAAATTTCAGCCAAATCGGATAGGAATTGCGCCCTCTAGAAGCTCAAGAAGTCAAATCCCCAGATCTGTTTATATGACAGCTATATCAGGTTATGGGCCGATTTCAACCATACTTGGCACAGTTGTTGGATATCATAACAAAACACGTCGTGCAAAATTTCATTTCAATCGGATAAGAATTGCGCACTCTAGAGGCTCAAGAAGTCAAGACCCAAGATCGGTTTATATGGCAGCTATATCAGGTTATGGACCGATTTGAACCATACTTCGCACAGTTGTTGAATATCATAACAAAACACGTCGTGCAAAATTTCATTCTGATCGGATAAGAATTGCGCCTCTAAAGGCTCAAGAAGTCAAGACCCAAGATCGGTTTATATGGCAGCTATATCAGGTTATGGGCCGATTTGAACCATACTTGGCACAGTTGTTGGGTATCATAACAAAACACGTCGTGCACAATTTCATTCTGATCGGATAAGAATTGTGCACGCTAGAGGCTCAAGAAGTCAAGACCCAAGATCGGTTTATATGGCAGCTATATCAGGTTATGGGCCGATTTAAACCATACTTGGCACAGTTGTTGGATATCATAGCAAAACACGTCGTGCAAAATTTCATTCCTATCGGATAAGAATTGCGCACTCTAGAGGCTCAAGAAGTCAAGACCCAAGATCGGTTTATATGACAGCTATATCAGGTTATGGACCGATTTGAACCATACTTGGCACAGTTGTTGTATATAATAACAAAACACGACGTGCAAAATTTCATTCTGATCGGGTAAGAATTGCGCACGCTAGAGGCTCAAGAAGTCAAGACCCAAGATCGGTTTATATGGCAGCTATATCAGGTTATGGACCGATTTGAACTAAACTTGGCGCAGTTGTTGGATATCATAACAAAACACGTCGTGCAAAAATTCATTCCAATCGGATAAGAATTGCGCACTCTAGAGGCTCAAGAAGTCAAGACCCAAGATCGGTTTATATGGCAGCTATATCAAAACATAGACCGATATGGCCCATTTACAATACCAACCGACCTACACTAATAAGAAGTATTTGTGCAAAATTTCAAGCGGCTAGCTTTACTCCTTCGGAAGTTAGCGTGCTTTCGACAGACAGACGGACGGACGGACATGGCTAGATCGACATAAAATGTCGCGACGATCAAGAATATATATACTTTATGGGGTCTCAGACGAATATTTCGAGTAGTTACAAACAGAATGACGAAATTAGTATACCCCCCATCTTATGGTGGAGGGTATAAAAAGTCTTTGGTAGTAGAGCACACTTTTTACCCTCAAATTGGGATTGGCACAGGAGGACCTACGGATCTTTAAGATGCCATGCCGTTCGGACTCGGTTGTAAAAGGAGGCCCCTTACCATTGAGCTTAAAACTTTTGTTGTTTGTTTGTAAGTATGTGGGTGGCCGCCCCACCCTGCATACTCCTCAAACTGGACATATTTGTGGATTATGGTAAAAAGGGGGCTCAAACCTGTATCTGTTTCATGGCCAAGTGTTTCAGGGACGTCTCACCTCACCACTATAGCAATATGTAGCTCCAATGTTATTTTCAGGAGTGGAGTATGAATCTGATATTTACTTTTGGGGCAAAGAGTTTGGCTACTAAAATCCACCACCAAATCCAAGAGAATGAAGTAGATCTAACATCAAAAATTTAATGGGTGGACCCTACTCCTACCCTTTTCCCAAAAAGGCCTGATCTCCGAGATGGGTGGCCTCCAAAGCCACCAGCCAAATGAAGCAATAATGACAATATAGGACTCAAATGAAAGGTATTTGAGGCCTGATATATGGGGATCCGCCTCACTCTCAAAAACACCCCCATATCGGACATATTTAGAGACCATAGCCATATACGGCTCCAATGAAAGGTGTTTGAGAGAAGAGCTTCAACATAATATCCACATTGGCGCGAAATATGTGAAAGGCCGTACCAGCACCCCCAAACAGGACTTATTTCCTGACGTGACCGTATAGGGCTCAGTTAAAATTAGAGAGTGAAACAAGTTGCAGCGAAACAGGCCCTGTCCAGCTAGTCTCCTATATAATTGAAAAAGCCATTTAAAGGACATGTCGAATGCGATTCATGGCTTTTACTTGTTACTTTTAATATTTTAAACTATAATGATAATGAAATGATATTTGATATCATGCATATCTCAAAACTTTGGCTTCCAAAGTCCTCCCGTTTATTGTGGGTCAGCGAGTCATAATCATGTATTTCTGGTTTAAAACAAAACCGCTTAAAATTCAAATTAAACACCTGAGTGTCTGTATAAAAAATGGTTTTATTACTTTTTCCATCAGCAACATTCTACCGCAAAGGTATAACCAAGCAAAGTTGGAATGGCTCTAATGGTCAGACGCTGACGAGAGCAAGGACATAAGGAGAGGTTTGCAAAAAGTGAATTTCTCTCTGCCAAGGTGGCCACCACACACACACACACACACACACACACACACACACACACACACACACACACACACACACACACACACACACACACACACACACACACACACACACACACAGAATTGATGATGAACTCACCGCTTTCGTGATGTTTGCAAGTAATTAATAAAATTGTTTATGGAACTGTTTTGCGTTTTGCGTTTTGCGTTCAAAGTTTTATTCGACGGGCTGTTTATTACAAGGATCATAAAATATATTAAAAGCCATGTATGTGTGGTTGCGTGAATATGGGTTTGCATATGCACCACACACCATCAAGGATTTATGGATTAAAAACGCTGTTCTCGTTGCTGTTGTTGTAGCTGCTGTGTGTGTGTTATGAGTTTAGAAAAGTTTATTTATTTTATGATGTCAATGAAAGTCAAATAGACAAAACAATAATGTGATTTACTTAGGACAAGCTCCCTTATGTCAGGGAGAAAGCTTCGGTGTGTTTACGTGTTGGTGAATCGACTACAGTGAGATCTATG
>NC_081553.1:24239164-24279164 GCF_963082655.1 Stomoxys calcitrans
AAGGAATAGTAAAAACAGACCCCCCCCAACGTTGACAACCCACGCAAACGAAAAAAAGGACCATGATTTGCGGATCTGCACCTGTAATGTCCGCACTCTTTATAGAGAAGGTGCAGTATACGCGCTGGCGGATGTATTAGAGAAGTACAAGGCAGATATTACCGCCTTACAGGAAGTGCGATGGACTGGAATGGCGTCACCACAACACCAAACGGTGACGAACTATACTTTTGCTGCCATAACACGAGGCATGAATTTGGCTGTGGATTTGTGGTTAGTCAAAGACTGAAACACCTTGTCTCCAGCTTTACTCCGGTGGATGAGAGGCTAGCCACATTCCGCATAAAAGCCAAATTCTTCAACATCAGCCTTATTTGGGCCCATGTCCCGAGGGAAGACAAAGACGAGTAGACTAAAGAGAGAATATGACCCCGCTGCCCCGCCCATGATTTTAAAACCGTTCTGAGATATTTTAATGCGAAAATAGGGAAGGAAGACAGTTTTGGTCCAACAGTCGGAAAGTTTAGCCTCCACAAGATAACGTCCAGTAATGGGTTGAGGCTGATAGATTTCGCCGCGGCAAAAAACATGGTAGTTAGCAGCACCAGATTTCAACATAAAAATATTCACAAAGCCACATGGCTGTCACCCGATCAAAACACGAGAAACCAAATTGGTCACGTTGTGATAGATGGAAGGCATTCATCCAGCGTGTAAGATGTACGATCGATCCGTGGAGCAAATATAGATTCGGATCATTACCTCATTGAACATGGCGAAGAAAGTACGATCTGACACTGCACGGAAGCTGGACATTGAAAAGCTGCAAACACCACAAATGGCAGCGACATGCTCCACTCGACTGACCCAACTGCTTGATGAAAGCACTCCTTGTTCCGATAATATAATGGCGCAGTGGCAAACTATTGCCCACTCCATGGGAAAATGCCGCGAAATCCGTACTGGGGTACCGGAAGCCTCCTCCAAGAAACCTATGGTACGACCAAGAGTGTCGAGATGCTACTGAAGCCAAGAATGCGACATATAGAGCAACCCTGCAATCAGTAGCAACGCGCCAGATGAAGGAGAGGTATCGGGAGAAAAGAAGAGAGAGGAGAAACGTCTATTCCGCATAAAGAAAAAACGAAATGGAATGACGTGAGTGTGAGAGAATTTAGATGCACAGGAGTCAGAATGAGGTCCGGAAATTCTACCAAAGAATTAAACACCAAACCGATGGCTTTGGTGCAGGCACATTCTCCTGCAGAGACAAAGAAGGAAATCCGGTAACTGACACAGACAACATGCTGAGGATATGGAAAGAACATTTTACCCTACTGCTAGTGTCCGATGTTGGCGGCGAAGAGGATACCGCAGAACCAATCCCTAATGATGGTATAGAATGTTTACCTCCTAATCAGAATGAGGTCCAAGTAGCAGTGACCCTACTAAAGAACAACAAGGCAGCAGGAGCCGACGGGTTACCTCCTGAACTATTTAAGACAGGAGGCGACACGCTGATAAGGCGTATGCATTAGCTTATCTGTGCAATCTGGCTAGAAGAACGCATACCCGATGATTCGAACCTTAGCATACTATGTCCGGTACACCAGAAAGGAGGCAAGACGGAATGTGCCAACTACAGAGGAATAAGTCTCCTCCCCATCGCATACAAGATACTCTCGAGCGTACTGTGTGAAAGATTAAAACCTAAAGTCGATGAGATAATTGGGCCCTATTAATGCGGTCTTAGACCTGGTAAATCCACCCTGAACCTGGATTCACACTGCGCTAAATCCTGGAAAGGACCCGAGAAGGACAAATCAACACCTGCCATCTCTTTGTTGACTACAAAGCTGCCTTCGATACTCCTTTACGTTCCAAGGGTTTTTCAAGCCATGTCTGAGTTTGGTATCCCTGCAAAATTAGTAAGACTCTGCAGTAGGAAACTTGCTGATACGCGTTCCTCAGTAAGAATAGGAGAGAATCTCTCCGAACCATTTAATACCAAACGAGGTTTCAGACAAGGAGACAGCCTCTCGTGTGATCTCTTTAATATCCTGCTGGAGAATATAATACGAGATGCAGATGTGAATAGATATGACACACTAATCACACACATGCTACTCGCCTATGCGGACGACATCGATATCATAGGTCCGTCACCGGAAGTAGTAACTGAAGCCTTTGAAAGAACCACGAACTGTATGACGACGATAGCATAGTTACACGCATCAAAGTACAATGGCTGCGTTGGCTAGGTCATATTGTCAGAATGGATGAAGAAGCTCCAGCAGAGAAGTCTTTTGAAGGCAAACCGTGGAGACCAAAAGCCCGATGTAAAGACAAAGTGGTGGGAGACACCTCGAAACTTGGTGTCAGAGATTTTAGAATGAGCGCAGAAGATCGAGGCGCTTGGAACGCTAATCTACGTTCGACTAGTAGAACAAATATTCTGTCATAGCCAATTAAAGTAAATGTAAAGTCGCTCTGAGCTTTACTTACCATGCTATCCATCAAAGGCATTAACTTATTGTCTTAATACAACTCAAAAACTTTTTTACACATAGTCTACATTCCAATTTAAATAAATGAAGGAAAAAAAACAGGAGAAAAAGATTTCTTTTATGCAAATTATGTCCATTTATTTATCACTTAATTTGTATGCCTTTTCTATTATTCACTTAATTCGAATCGAAAACACTGGCCCAACACAAAAATGTCAAGCCACACAGTTACCGAGTCGGTCTGTCTTGTCCAGCCAATGGATAGGATGGGAAAGGATAGATAGCAGTGTCCTTTAACACAAGTCGTCGGAATGTGAAACGGAAATTAATTAAATATTCATAAATAACAAAGAATTTACAAATAAAAATTAAGTATTTATTTTGTTGAATTCAATTGAATTGCAGCCCTGCATTGTGCCCGGTTGAGTGTTGAGTTCTTTTGCCTAAATAAACTGTTTGTGAAATACGGTAAAAGGAATTTCACTTTGGCTTACAAAAGGATGTATTTAGTATAGTTTTAGAGTATGAGGGTCTCTGTGTGTGTGTGTGCACATTCAAAATGTTGGTCCAAAAAATATATATTGCCATTGTTCTGTGAATAGGAATTTCCTTTCGAATGTCAGAGACATAATAAAAAAAGGATTCCCTACTTCTACTGTTTTTAGCAGAGGGCCCAGAAGCATTTGCATAGGGGAGAAACAGCCTGTGGGGAGAAGCATTCGACCGACACTTATCTTTAAAAAGACGTTTACTGTGTGGCAGTGGTGGGTATTACTTTCAAAAAGTGGTTTCACTAGGAATTACCACAGTCAAGAAGTGAATATTATATGGAGCTTTATGCATAACACGCAATCACATGGACACACATATGAGTGAGAATTCATTTTTTGGTTTTTCACTTAACATCTTGTGTGCATCTCAAAAGCTGAAGTGTTCAGATCGGAAAGGGAGAAAATTTATACCATAGTTTGTTATACCCTCCTCCATAGGATGGCGGTATACTGATTTCGTCATTCTGTTTGTAACTCCCCGAAATATTCGTCTAAGACCGCATCATATATATACAATTCAATTTGTTTGTTTGTAGATTGCGAATGTGGTCAGGAAGAAGAAATATGCTTTAAAATTTGTTGATATCAAAAGGGGGCGGACCCTCCCCGTTACCCCAAAAATACCACCCAAAATCGCTAGTCTACCGATAAAGACAATATGGATATCAAATGAAAGGTGTTGATGAGTAGAATACGAATATGGTATTAAAAATTTGATCCAAGTACTCAGGAAGGGCGACTTCCAAATGTCCAAAATGTCTAAAAACAGAAAAATTAGTCGTCCATATCAATATGGGCCTTAAATGAATTGTATTCAGGAGTAGATTATGAATCTGGCTTAAAAAATCAGATCGAAGTGTAGAGGGTCACCCCATCCCCTAAAAACTCCCCAAATGGGCATATGATTCACCATGTCTATATGAGACTCGGTTTGTTTTTTGTTCCATACAATCAAAAAGAGGAATCATAGGTTACATAATTTTTAGATATCGGATGGTGACTGACCCCCTTACCCCAAAAACGCCACCCAAAACCAAAAGAGGACTGATGGGTACAATATGGGTATCAAATGAAAGGTATTGGAGACTAGAATATGAATATCATATTAAATTTTAGGTCCAAGTACCCAGCGTGCTGCTCAACCCAAAAACTCCTCCAAACAGAAATATTTGACGTTCCTATCAAAATGAGACTCAAATGAAAAGTATCCGGCATTAGATTACAAATATGGCATAAAAAATTAGGTCCAAGTAATGGGAGGTCGCCTCACCCCCAAATACCCCCAAATGGGCGTTCAAGTCAAGGTGGCTCTTTTCCTCCTAAAAATATCTCGAATAGATTAATTGACCCATTATGGCAATATGGGACTCAAATGAGAGGTATTTGAGAGTAGAAAACGAATTTGATATCCAATTTTGGGGATACGCCCTAAATCAATCCTTAAACTGAACTTCATTTTCGACTATAGCAATATGGGGCTCAAATCAACGGTATTTGGGAGTAAAGAACGAATTTGGTATCTATTTTCAGGGCAAAGTGCCGGTGGCCTCCCCAGCCCCAAAACACCCTCCAAATGGTTCATACTTACCGACGATGACAAAATGGTCGAATTTGGGAGTGGACATGAATTTGATGTCCATATTTGAGTCGAAATGTCGAAAACTCGAAATATTTACCAATACAGTAATGTGGAGCTTAAAAGAAAGACATTTGGAAGTAGAGTAAAAATTTGCCCAGCAACCGAGCAGGGGCAAACTTTTCATACATCAATGAAAGCTTTTCGATTCAAGTTGAGTTTATCAACGATAAGGGGCCTTTTTTATAGCTGAGTCCGTACGGTGCGCCGCAGTGCGACACCTCTTTGGGGAGAAGAGCATTAAGAGGGGATAACCACCGCTTTAAATTTTGACCAAAGTTCCGCCAGGATTCGAACGCAGACGTTCAGCGTAATAGGCAGACATAGGCTACAGTAGCAAGAATTAGATATCCACATTCAGGGCTAAGTGTCCCCACCCTAAATAGATATTAGAGAGTTAAAGAAGGCGCAGCGGAGCGGGCCCTGTCCAGGTTGTAAAGTATATATACTCATGATCGTTATGACATTTTAAGTCGATCTAGTTCGTCCGTCTGTACGTCCCCTCCGTCTGTCTGTCGAAAGCACGCTAACTTTCGAAGGAGTAAAGCTAGCCGCTTCCTATTAGTGTTGGTGGGTTGAGATTGTAAATGGGCCATATCAGTCCATGTTTTGGTATAGCTGCCATATAAACTGATCTTGGATCTTGACTTCTTAAGGGAGGGCGCAATTCATATCCGATTTATCTGAAATTTTGAATGAGGTGTTTTGTTATGATTTCCAACAACTATACCAAGTATGGTTAAAATTTCAACCAATTCGAATAAGAATGACTTCTACTATGGTCTCCAATATTCGATTCAATTATGGTAAGATTCGAATCAAAACGTGATATAGCATAGCAATTTTTATACCCTCCACCATAGGATGAGGGTATACTAATTTCGTCATTCTGTTTGTAACACCTCGAAATATGCGTCTAAGACTCCATAATGTATATATATTCTTGATCGTCGTGACATTTTAAGTCGAATTAGCCATGTCTGTCCGCCGTCTTTCCGTCCGTCTGTGCGTCCGTCTGTCCGTCCGTCCGTCTGTCCGTCCGTCTGTCTGTCGAAAGCACGCTAACTTCCGAAGGAGTAAAGCTAGCCGCTTGAAATTTTGCACAAATACTTTTTATTAGTGTAGGTCAGTTGGAATTGTAAATGGGCCACATCGGTCCATGTTTTCATATAGCCGCCATATAAACCGATCTTGGGTCTTGACTTCTTGAGCCTCCAGATGGCGCAATACTCGTCCGATTTGACTAAAGTTTCGCACATAGTGTTTTGGTATCACTTCCAACAACTGTGCTAAGTATGGTTTAAAGCGGTTTATAACCTGATATAGCTGCCATATAAACCGACCATGGGTCTTGAATTCTTGAAATTCTTGACTGAAATTTTGTATATAGTGTTTTGATATCACTTCCAACAACTGTAAGTAGTATGGACCAAATATGTTAACAACTTGGTATAGCTGCCATATAAACTGATCTTGGGTCTTGACTTCTTGAGCCTCTAGAGGTCGCAATTATTATCCGATTTGCCTGGAATTTTGTACAACAGCTTCTCTCATGACCTTCAACATACGTGTATAGCTCCCGTATAAACCGATCTCCCTATTTTTATTCGAATTGGCTGAAATTTTACAATTCTTTTCTTTTATAGGCCTAAAAAGAGATACCGGGAAAAGAATTCGACAAATGCGATCCATGGTGGAGGGTATGTAAGATTCGGCCCGGCCGAACTTAGCACCCTTTTACTTGTTTTAATATAAATTTAACAAGTAACCAGTAAGGAAAGCTAAAGTCGGGCGGAGCCGACTATATAATAAACCAAACCTACCATTATAAATTCCGACAATATATAAATATATATGTATATGAGAGCTATATCTGTATCTAAACCGACTTTTAAACAGGTCGTTTGAAAATTGTTGTTACTACGGCATTATAAGTGCAAATCCGACGATAAATATGAATGTGTGCTAAATCCAAATTTGAACCGATTTTGATAAAATCTTGCAGATATGTTAAAATCAGTAAAAAAACAATCCGTGCCAAATTTTTTTGCAGATCCGATACAAATTGGGTTTATTACAGCCTTATAAGTGTAAATCAGGCGATACTATATAGGGGAGCTATATCTAAATCTGAACCGATCTCGCGGATATGTTAAAATCAGTAGCAAAACAATCCGTGCCAAATTTTGTGAAGATCGGTTGAAAACTGTAGCTATTAAGGCTTGTTAGTGCAAATCGGGAGATACATATATATGAGAGCTATGAACCGATTTGGGGAAATCTTGCAGACATGTTAGGATCAGTAACAAAACAATCCGTACCAAATTTTGTGTAGATCGGTGGAAAATTGTAGCTATTACCGCCATTTAAGTGCAAATCGGGCGATACATATATATGGGAGCTATATCTAAATCTGAACCGATTTCGATGAACAGTCCGTGCCAAATTTTGTGAAGATCGGTTGAAAAATGTAGCTTCTACGACCATTTTAGTGCAAATCTGAACCGATTTTTACCAAAACCAATAATGGGCCAAAAAAGTGATATCTGCAAAATTTCGTGATGATTGGTCAACATGTACAACCTGCACTTTGATTACAAGAATACATGGATTCACAGATGGACAGACGGACATGGATAAATCGAATCAGAATGGGTCTATCTCTTCTCCTTCTTAGAGTTGCAGACAAATGCACAAACTTATAATACCCTGTACCACAGTGGTGGTGTAGGGTATAAAAAGGCGTTAAGTTCGGTCGGGCCGAACTTTGAATACCCACTATCTCGGGCATATATTTATTAACCACCTTTCGTCATTGCAAATTTTGCCCATGAACATTCCACTAAGGAACAGGGGCAAACTTCTCATCTATCACTAAGTGCAGTCCGATTCAAGTTTAAGCGCAATGATAAGGGGCCTCCTTTTTATAGCCGGGTCCGAACGGCGTGCCGCAGTGCGACACCTCTTTGGAGAGAAGTTCTACATAGCATAGTATCTCACAAATGTTGCCAGCATTAGGAGGGGAAAGCAAAGGAACAGGGGCAAACTTCTCATCTATCACTAAGTGCAGTCCGATTCAAGTTTAAGCGCAATGATAAGGGGCCTCCTTTTTATAGTCGGGTCCGAACGGCGTGCCGCAGTGCGACACCTCTTTGGAGAGAAGTTCTACATGGCATAGTATCTCACAAATGTTGCCAGCATTAGGAGGGGAAATCAACCGCTGACATTTTTTTCTGATGGTCTCGCCAGAATTCGAACCCAGGCGTTCAGCGTCATAGGCGGACGTTCTAACCTCTGCGCTACGGTGGCCTCCTTTCGTCATAATCCGGTAAAAAATGCATAATTTATGCATTTTATAGTCCAAATCGGACCATATTTCGATGGACACGGATATTAAGTGGTACAATAAGTACAAGTCATTGTTCAATTTTGTAGAAAAAAAAAACACGGATTTCGAAAAGCTTCACATAAGACACTGTGTCAAATTTGAGCGAAATCGGATTATAAATGTGCCTTTTATGGGACCAAGACTTTAAGTCGAGAGATCGGTCTATGAAACAGCTATACCCAAATCTGAACCGATAGAAAGATGTCGAAGAGCCTAACACAACGCATTGTTCCAAATTTCCAAATCAGACAATAAATGAGCTTTTTATGGGCCCAAAACCTAAAAATCGATAGTTCGGTCTATATGGCAGCCTTATTCAACCGATGTGGGCCAAATTGAAGAAGGATGTCGATGGGCCTATTACAACTCACTGTCTCAAATTTCGGTGACATCGGACAATAAATGCGCCTTTTATGGCCCCTAAACCTTAAACCGAGAGATCGGTCTATAAGGCAGCTATATCCAAATCGGGACCGATCTGTACCATATTGCAGAAGTATGTCGAGGGGCTAAACATAACTAACTGTACCAAATTTCAGCGACATCTGCCAATAAATTCTCCTTTTATGGCCCCAAAAGCTTAAATCGATAGATCGGTCATATGACAGCTATATCCAAATCTGGACCGATCTGGGCCAAGTTGCAGAAAAATGTTAAAGGGTCTAATGCAACTCACTGTCCCAAATTTCGGCGAAATTGGGCAACAAATGCGCATTTTATGACCGCAAGACCTTAAATAGAGAGATCGGTCTATATGGCAGCTAAATCCAAATCTGGATTGATCTGTACCATACTGCAGAAGTATGGTATGATATAGCTGCCATATAAACCGATCTTGGGTCTTGACTTCTTGAGCCTCCAGAGTGCGCAATTCTAATCCGATTGGAATAAAATTTTGCATGACGTGTTTTGTTATGATATCCAACAACTGTGCCAAGTATGGTTTAAATCGGTCCATAATCTGATATAGCTGCCATATAAACCGATCTTGGGTCTTGACTTCTTGAGCCTCTAGAGTGCGCAATTCTTATCCGACTTAAATGAAATTTTGCACGACGTGTTTTGTTATGATATCCAACAACTGTGACAAGTATGGTTCAAATCGATCCATAATCTGATATAGCTGCCATATAAACCGATCTTGGGTCTTGACTTCTTGAGCCTCTAGAGTGCGGAATTCTTATCCGATTGGGATGAAATTTTGCACGACGTGTTTTGTTATGATATCCAACAACTGTGCCAAGTATGGTTTGAATCGGTCCATAATCTGATATAGCTGCCATATAAACCGATCTTGGGTCTTGACTTCTTGAGCCTCTAGAGTGCGCAATTCTTATCCGATTTAAATGAAATTTTGCATGACGTTTTTTATTTTTTCTTTCAACAACTGTGTCAAATAAGGTTTAAAACGGTCCATAACCTGATATAGCTGCCATATAAACCGATCTGGGATCTTGATTTCTTGAGCCTCTAGAAGTCGCAATTATTATCCGAAATTTTGTACGATGGATCCTCTCTTGACCATCAACATACTTGTTTATTATGGTCTGAATCTGTTTATAGCCCGATACAGCTCCCATATAAATCGATCTCTCTATTTTACTTCTTAAGCCCCCAAAGGGCGCAATTCTTACTCGAATTGGCTGACATTCTACACAGGTCTCCCACGTATAATTTAATTGTGGTCTAAACCGGATCATATCTTTATATCGCTCTAATAGCAGAGCAAATCTTTTCTTATATCTTTTTTTGCCTAAGAAGAGATGTCGTGAAAAGAACTCAACAAATGCGCTTCATGGTGGAGGGTATATAAGTTTCGGCCCGGCCGAACTTAGCACGCTTTTACTTGTTATATATAAGATAGGGTCGGAAATGGATATTCCGATGTGTTGCAAACGGAATGACAAAATGACGGTGGTGGGTATAAAAAAGGATAAAGTGGTAATGCCCTGGACTCGTACCACCGTGCTTGTGTGGTTATGATTGGCACTATCATTATAAGCATTTTAATAAATCGACTTTCCACTTAGCAATTTCCTGTTTCTTGGACATTTGTTTTTGGGTTTTTTTTGGCAAATGCCAAAATGTACTACGTATGCGTGCAAGAAGTACATAAGCCCTGTATATAAATACGGAGTTACTTAAAATTACATGCATAATTCCACATACTAGAATGCATATTTTATTATTTATGAATTATTTTACAAAACAAACTTTTCATTTCTTTATTGCAGAGCAGGAAGGACATAACGGACGGACGGACGGACCATAAATATGGACAAGTGTATATACACTCATATTTTGTGATTGTTTAATTCATGCAGGATACATATATGCCCAGATATGCATCATGTGTGTGTGCGAGTGTGTGTATGCTAAGTGTTTGCATTTGCTTACACACATGTGCACCAATAATGCAATGGCTTTTGTTTAAGCTTCTGAAAGCATTTGCCATACCCTCAAAGGGAACATCCGTTGTATTGAGTCCTTCCGCCTTCAGGAGCTTCTTATTACAGGGAAATTCCCTCCCCCTTGCTCACAACTTTCTTATCACCCTCTATTTGGAGAAGGGCAAGTGCAGACAATGCATATGGGTAACATTTTGCTTGTTTTTACAGTTTTGGGTTTTTCCCATTTTGGAAAAAGTGTTGCAGCAACAATTTACCTGCCAAAGAAATTTAATAAATCATTTCAAATGAATGCCACTTTGTGTGTGCTGCATTGTTTTGTTTAGTTTATTTGAGAAGAATTTACAATAAACCAGAAATATTTGTTTTTAATCTCAGTAAGCGTTTGTGTATGCATGCCTGCTTTGTGCGTGTGCGTGTGTGTGTGTGTGTGTTTTTGTGAGCATTTGTTGGAAAAATACCTTAATGTGAGTTAGAAAAATATTTAATTAATTTTACCAATAAATTTTTGAAATATGTATTTGATTTAATTTTTTCCTCGTCATAGAATATTTCATTTAGTTCACAACTGATAGCCAAAGTTGATTACTATGCTGGTTATACACAAAGGTAAGCGTATCATGAAATTATAGATGAAGTCGCCATGGAGATGCAATTATTTTTAATGATAGGAAATATTCGGCTTTATAGTAAACAACAATTGTAAAAAACAAGTTCCAAAAACAAGTAAAAAGGAATTAAGTTCGGTGGTTCCGAACTTTGGACACTCATCACCTGGGGTTTATACAATATAAGACCTTAAATGGGGAGATGGGTCTATATGGGAGCTATATTAAGATATAGATCGAACTATATCTTGATATAGCCCCCATATAGACCGATTCGCCGATTTAGGGTCTTAGGCCCCTAAAAAGTGCATTTATTATCCGATTTTGCTGAAAATTGAGACAGTGAGTTGTGCTAGTCCAGTCGACATCCTTCTTCAATTTGGCTCAGATCGGCCTAGATTTGGATATAGCTGCTATATAGACCGATCCGCCGATTTAAGGTTTTGGGCCCATAAAAAGCGCATTTATTGTCCGATTTTGCTGAAATTTGGGACAGTGAGTTGTGTTAGGCTCCTTGAAATCTGTCTGCAATATGGCACAGATCGGCTCAGATCTGGAAATAGCTGCCATATAGAACGATCTCTCGATTAAAGGTCTTAGGCCGATAAATGGCGCATTTATTGTTCTATTTCGCCAAAACTTGGGATAGTGGGTTGTGTTGGGCCCTTTAATATTGTTCTCCAATTTGGCTCAGATTGGTCCAAATACTCGATATAAGGTTTTTGGCCCATAAAGGGAGCATTTATGGTCCGATTTCGCCGAAATTTGGAACTGTGAGTTGCGTAAGGCTCTTAGATGACCTTCATGACCTTCAACATAAGTGTTAAATATGGTCTGATTCGGTTCATAATCTGATCGGTCCATAATATATCTTGATATAGCCCCCATATAGACCGATCCGCCAATTTAGGGTCTTAGGCCCATAAAAAGTGAATTTATTGTCCGATTTTGCTGAAATTTGAGACAGTGGGTTGTGTTAGGCCCTTTAATATTGTTCTCCAATTTGGCTCAGATCGCTTCAGATACTCTATATAAGGTTTTTGGCCCATAAAGGGCGCAGTTATTGTCCGATTTCGCCGAAATTTGGGACAGTGGGTTGCGTTAGGCTCTTTGATAACTTTTTGCAATTTGGCCCAGATCGGTCCAGATTTGGATATAGCTGCCGATTGCTCGATTTAAGGGTTTGGGCCCATAAAAGGGGCATTTATTGTCCGATTTAGCCGAAATTTGGGCATGTGAGTTGTGTTAGGCCCTTAGACAGCCCTCTTTAATTTGGTCCAGATCGGCTTAGATTTGGCTGTAGCTGCCATATAGGCCGATCTCTCGATTTAAAATCTTGGCCCCTTAAAAGGCACATTTATAATCCGATTTCACTGAAATTTGACATAGTGACTTATGTTAGGTTTTTCGACATCCGTGTCGTATATGGTTCAGATCGGTCTATATTTGGATATGACCAATATTTTGCTCTTTAAAATTGAACAATGATTACTAGACCACTCAATATCCGTGTCGAATTTGGTCCAAATCAAACCATATGTCGATAAAGCTGCTATGGGGGCATAAATTATGCATTTTTCACTGGATTCTGACGAAAGGTGGTTTACATATATACCCGAGGTTGTGGGTCTCCAAAGTTCGGCCCGGCCGAACTTTATGCCTTTTTACATGTTCAAATTTGGACCAGAAATCTTGTTGGTCTACAGACCAAGCTTATTGAAATTGGTACAAATCGGTTCAAATTAGGATGGTTCGTCCATTTTGGACAGATATTGCAATAATGTGGTCATTTGTAAGTATACTCTCTTATGACTGTTGAAATTTCTAGTTCCCAAATATTCCCATCGCTTGATCTGCCCTTATTGAGCCGAAATTTCATACCGATTTTCCTGAAATTTGGTACGGATTGTTTTATTAGCCATTTGAACACCTATGCCGAAATCCATCACAATCAATACAGAATAAGATATGGCGTCCGTAGAAGAAGAAGTAGAAGTCTTTGTGAAATATTTCAGTCCATTCGGATAAGCATTGCCCCCTATGGGCTGTAGAAGAAAAATCGGGAGATCGGTTTGTATGGAAGCTGTATTAAGCTATAGATCGATTCAGACCATATTGGAGAAGTATGTTGAAGGTAATGGGAGAAGCCGTTGTACAAAATTTCTGTCAAATCGGATGAGAATTGCGCCCTCTAGAGGCTCATGAAGTCAAGTTCCCAGATCGGTTTATATGGCAGCTATATCAGGTAAGCAAAATTGTTGGAAGCCATAACAAAATATCTCATGTAAAATTTTAGCATAACATGGCAAGAATTGCGCCCTCTAGAGGTCAAGATCCCAGATCGGTTTATATGGCAGCTATATAAGGTAATGAACCCATTTAAACTGTACTTAGCGCAGTAGTTGGAAGTCATATCAAAACACCACGTGCAAAATTTTAGTCAAATCGGAAGAGAATTCCGCCCTCTAGAGGCTCAGGAAGTCAAGACCCAAGATCGGTGTATATGGCGGCTATATCAAAACATGGACAGATTTGTCCCATTTAAAATCCCAACTGACCTATCCTAATAAAAAGTATTTTTGCAAGCGCCTAGCTTTACTCCTTCGAAAGTTAGAGTGCTTTCACCTATTTCGTCATTCTGTTTGTAACTCCTCGAAATAATCATCTAAGATTCCATGAAGTATATATATTCCTGATCATCATGACATTTTAAGTCCTTGTAGCCATGTCCGTCCGTCCGTTCGTCCTTCTGTTGAAAGCACGCTAACTTTCGAGGAAGTCAGGCTAGCCAAAAATACAAGCACTTCTTATTAGCCTCTAGAGGGCGCAATTCCTATTCGATTTGGCTGAAATTTTGCACGACGTGTTTCGTAATGACTCCTAACAACCGTGTTAAGTATGGTTGAAATCGTTCCATAACCTGATATATGTGCCATATAAACCGATCTTGGGTCTTGACTTCTTGAGCCTCTAGAGGGCGCAAGTATTATTTGATTTGACTGAATTTTTGTACAACGGCTTTTCTCATGACCTTCAATATAAGTGTTAAATGTGGTCTGATTCGGTTCATAACCTGATCAGTCCATAACCTGATATACCTGCCATATCAACCGATCTGGGGTCTAGACTTCTTGAGCCTCTAGAGGGCGTAATTCCTATCCGACTTGGCTGAAATTTGGCACGACGTGTTTCGTTATGACTTTCTACAACTGCGCCAAGAATGGTTCAAATCGTTCCATGTTTTGATATAGCTGCCGTATAAACCGATCTGGGGTCTCGACTTATTAAGCCTCTAGAGGGCGCAATTCTCATCCGATTTGACTGAAATTTTGCTCATGTTGTTTTGGTATCACCAACCAACAACTACGCTAAGTATGGTTCAAATCCTTCCATGTTTTGATATAGCTGCCCTATAAACCCGATCTTGGGTCTTGATTTCTTGAGCCTCTAGAGGGCGCAATTCTCATCCGATTTGACTGAAATTTTGCACGTGGTGTTTTGGTATCACCAACCAACAACTGCGCTAAGTATGGTTCAAATCGGTCCAAGTTTTGATATAGCTGTCATATAAACCGATCTTGGGTCTTGACTTCCTTTTGGCTGAAATTTGACTTTTGGCTGAAATTTGGCATGAGGTGTTTTGTCATGACTTCCAATAACTTTGCTAAGTATGGCGCAAATGGGTTCATAACCTGATATAGCTGCCATGTAAATCGATCTGGGGTCTTGATTTCTTGAGCCTCTAGAGGGCGCAATTATTATCTGATTTGACTGAACTTTTGTACAACGGCTTTTCTCATGATCTCCAACATGTATTAAATATGGTCTGATTCGGTTCATAATCTGATCGGTCCATAGCCTAATATAGCTGCCAAATAAACCGATCTGGGGTCTTGACTTTTTTTGCCTATAGAGGGCGCAATTCCTATCCGATTTGGCTGAAATTGAGCATAATGATTTTCGTAATGATTTTACTACAACTGTGTCAAGTATGGTTGAAATCGGTCCATAACCTGATATAGCTGCCATGTAAATCGATCTGGGGTCTTGAATTCTTTAGCCTCTAGATGGCGCAATTGTTATCTGATTTGGCTGAACTTTTGTATAATGGCTTTTCTCATGATCTTCAACATAAGTATTAAATATGGTCTGATTCGGTACATAATCTGATCGGTCCATAACCTGATATAGCTGCCATATAAACCGATCCGGGGTCTTGACTTCTTTAGCCTCTAGAGGGCGCAATTCCTATCCGATTTGGCCGAAATTTGGCATTACGTGTTTCGTTATGACTTTCTAAAACTGTGACAAGTATGGTTGAAATCGGTCCATAACCTGATATAGTTGCCATGTAAACCGATCTGGGGTCTTGACTACTTGAGCCTCTAGAGGGCACAGTTGTTATCTGATTTGTCTGAACTTTTGTACAAGGGCTTTTCTCATGACCTACAACACAAATGTTAAATATGGTCTGATTCGGTTTATAACCTGGTATAGCTGCCATATAAACGATCTTGAATTTTGACTTATTTAGCCTCTAGAGGGCGCAATTCCTATCCGATTTGGCTGAAATTTAGATTGGCGTGTTTCGTTATAACTTTCTACAACTGCGCCAAGTATGGTTGAAATCGGCCCATCACCTAATATAGCTGCCATGTAAACCGATCTGGGGTCTTGACTTCTTTAGTCTCCAGAGGGCGCAATTCCTATCCGATTTGGCTGAAATTTAGCATGACGTGTTTTGTTATGACTTTCTACAACTGTTCCAAGTATGGTCGAAATCGTTCCATAACCCAATATAGCTGCCATATAATCCGATCTGGGGTCTTGACTTTTTGAGCCTCTAGAGGGCGCAATTGTTATCTGATTAGGCTGAAATTTTGTACAACGGCTTTTCTTATGACCTTCAACATAAATATGGTCTGATTCTGTCTACAGTTCCCATATAAATTGATCTCCCTATTTTACTTCTTAAGCCCCCTAAAGAGCGCAATCCTTATTAGAATTGGCTGAAATTTTTCACAATAATTTCTAATATGACCTCCAACTTTCAATTCAATTATGGTCCGATTTGGACCAAAATGTGATATAGCTCTAATAGCACAGCAATTCTCTTCTTTTATCCTTTGTTTGCCTAAAACATAGGTATCGGGAAAAAAACTCGACATATGCGATCAATGGTGGGGGGGTATATAAGATTCGGCCCGGCCGAACTTAGCACGCTTTTACTTGTCGTATTTCCTTGTTTGGTCATTTATTTAATGTTTAAATTTTAAAAAAAATTTATGTGTTTGAATAATTTTCACCTGTTTCATGAATGTTCGATTACCAAATATCGTTAACTTTGATAGGCTTACCTCTATGTTTTCACCATCCACAAAAAAAAAAAAAAAAACAAAAAACTATTTAGCACGAGTTAATTATCCAGAATTTATTGTTTTTCGAAGTGCATTTACTATTCCATGTGAATATTTTAATTTGTGGCCATTGAACAGTTAATTCTTTTTTGCTTTACATTGCAATGCCTAAGGGAGGAAGCTCTTGTAGTGAAAGAATACAAAAACAGAGAACATTGTGGATATGATCCACTACTATATCCGTGTATGTTGGCCATTAATATTTATGTGGTTACAATGCGGTAAAGGAAAGTCTCCACAGATATTCACTCGGAATCTATTCAACTGACGCAGGATGCTTGAGTGCGTTTTTGTTTGTCCAATATGTGCTGCAATAGCTTCTTTTTTCCCCCCAATCGTTTGTGTTGTTTTCATTGTCCTGTGAGGATATTTAATTATTGATGTTTGTTTATATTTATTATGTATATTCATGTTTATTAAAGTTACAACCATTCAACAAAGTTTTTTTTTTCTTGTATTGTTCAAAGGAAGGATATGCGTAGGTAAAGGTTTAGTTGTCCATGTAGTTGAAATGTGTGAGTACACATTGAAAAAAGTGAGTACACATTGGAATATATAGAGGGTATGGATATCAGGTACCTTCTTTAAAGAGTTTTGACAACCCAATTTTAATCCCCCTCTGGCATTATGGGACGAATAATAACTTATTGACTGATGTAAACCATAAATTGATGTATGTTCTTCTCTACTGAGGAGAAAAATGGAAACTATCGAAGTATAGGCCCAAATAAAAAAAGTTTTATACCCTCCACCATAGGATGGGGGTATACTAATTTCGTCATTCTGTTTGTAATTACTCAAAATATTCGTCTGAGACCCTATAAGATATATATACTTGATCGTCGTGAAATTTTCTCGATTTAGCCATGATTGTCCGTCTGTCCCTCCGCCCGTCCGTCTGTCTGTCGAAAGCACGCTCACTTTCGAAGGAGTAAAGCTATCCGCTTGAAGTTTTGCACAAATACTTCTTATTAGTGTAGGTCGGTTGGGATTGTAAATGGGCCATATCGGTCCATGTTTTGATATAGCTGCAATATAAACCGATCTTGGGTCTTGACTTCTTGAACCTCTAGAGGGCGCAATTCTTATCCTATTTGTTATGATATCCAACAACTGTGCTATGTGTGGTTCAAATCGGTTCATAACCTGATATAGCTGCCATATAAACCGATCTTGGGTCATGAATTCTTGAGCCTCTAGAGGGCGCAATTCTTATCCGATTGGAATGAAATTTTGCACGACGTGTTTTGTTATGATATCCAACAACTGTGCCAAGTATGGTTCAAATCGGTTCATAACCTGATATAGCTGCCATATAGACCGATCTTCGGTCTTGACTTCTTGAGCCACTAGGGGGCGCAATTCTTATCCGATTGGAATGACATTTTGCCAGAAGTATTTTGTTATGATATCTAATACCTGTGCCAAATAAGGTTCAAATCGGTTTGTAACCTGATATAGCTGCCATATAAACCGATCTTGGGTCTTGACTTCTTGAGCCTCTAGTGGGCGCAATTCTTTTCCGATTGGAATGAAATTTTACACAACGTGTTTTGTTATGATTTCCAAAAACTGTGCCAAGTGTGGTTGAAATCGGTCCATAACCTGATATAGCTGCCATATATACCGATTTTGGGGTCTTGACTACTTGAGCCTCTAGAGGGCGCAATTCTTATCCGATTGGAATGAAATTTGACACAATGTGTTTTGTTATGATTTCCAACAACTGTGCCAAGTGTGGTTGAAATTGGTTCATAACCTGATATAGCTGCCATCTAAACCGATCTAAGGTCTTGACTTCTTGAGCCTCTAGAGGGCGCAATTCTTATCCGATTGGAATGAAATTTTACACAACGTGTTTTGTTGTGATTTCCAACAACTGTGCCATGTGTGGTTGAAATCGCTTCATAACCTGATATAGCTGCCATATAAACCGATCTGGGATCTTGACTTTTTGAGCCTCTAGAGGGCGCAATTCTTATCCGATATGCCTGAAATTTTGTTCGACGGATCCTTTCATGACCATCAACATATGTGTTTATTATGGTCTGAATCGGTGTATTGCCTGATACCGCTCTCATATAAATCGATCTCTCTATTTTACTTCTTGAGCCCCTTAAGTGCGCAATTCTTATTCGAATTGTCTGACATTTTGCACAGGTCTCCAGCATATAATTTAATTGTGGTCCGAACTGGACCACATCTTGACATTGCTCTAATAGCAGAGCAAATGACCTATTTTATCCTTTTTTGCCCAAGAAGAGATGCCGGGAAAAGAACTCGACATATGAGATCCATGGTGGAGGGTATATAAGATTCGGCCCGGCCGTACTTAGCAAGCTTTTACTTGTTATATATAACAAGAAGAAGAAGAATGGCCTGACATTCTTTATGGGTATAGAGAAAATGCCGTTGTTAATATGCCCATCATCAAATGGTGGTTCCCTATTGAAATCCCCATTTTTCTCTATGTGCATTTTGTTGCGATGTATTACTAGGCAGGTGACTATCGTGTTTGGCTGTGGTGTTGTGTCCTGTGTATTTTAAATTAATTTAATTACCGTTTTGGGGAATTAATTTTAATTATCAATAGTTTTTGGTGTTGTGTTCATCCAATTTACACGCAAACCCTCCTCTACCAACAACAAGCAGAAGCGGTAACGACTACAACAACAACCGCTATAGCATCGGCAAAAGGGAAGAAAGGATATAAATTGATCACTAACCGCCATTAGCGCTCTCATTAGCCAGGTTAATGTGGCACAAAGCACAAATAAAATTGACCATTTACCACGTTTACAAAGCAATTAAAACCTTGTTGTAAGTGTTGTTGTTATTGTTGTTCATGTTTGGAGTGCTGCTGCAACATTGTGCTACAACATATAGCCATTAATTAACAACAAACAACAAAAAGATATCGCAAATTTCAAATTGTAATTCGATATTCTTACCTATGGCCCAAATGCGTGTAACAGATAATCATTTGAATGACCTCAAATTAAGTATTAATGAGGTATTTGTCTCTCGTTGAACCTATGAAAAATAATCGTCATATCCTTTTGAATGGCACAGAGACATAACATGAACATAACACCATAAAAAAGCGGTAAGGAAAGGCAAAAGTCGAGCGGTGGCGACTGTTCAATACCCTCAAACTACCCTAAAAGTACAAAGTGGGAACTATAAGTCTTATACTGAGCCAATTTTGATGAACCTTGGCAACATTACTGCAAATTACACAAAATCTGACGAGCATATAAATGGAAGCTATATCTGAATCTGAACCGATTTCGACCAAACTTCTTAGATATTGTAATAGGCGTCGAGGAAAGCGCTGTGCAAAATTTTTGCAAGATTGGTCAATAAATGCGCTTGCAGTGGCTCTAGAAGTGAAAATCGAGCGAAATACATGTATGCCAGTTATATATAAATCTGAACTGTAGTACTAAGACTCATAAGATTTGAACCCATCTGCTATGCAGACGATGTCATAATCATAATACTTCCTTACCTAATACTACACCTTTGGTAAGGATCCGAACCGGCTATGCAGAAGGGCCTAATGGGTCTTCCATATGGCATATAACTGGGCTAGACCCAGAGGTCTCAATGTTAGCCCAGAGAAGCCTGAAATATTCCTGTTCACGAGGAAGACGACGGTGGGTCAATTTAACGCGCCACGTTTTCTCAACGAAACAATTTCGATATCTGACAAGGTCAAATAGATTAGGTTAGGTTTAAGTGGCAGTCTGCCATCAGACTCACTTAGACGTTTTCGTCCATTGTGATACCACAGGAACGGAAGAAGAAACATGCCTTCTAGTTCCTACCGTTGAACCATTCCGATCGCTTTAAAAATCCCAATAACTTGTGAATATTCCCATCTGCTAAATCTGATAGGTTCTCAAAGAAATGAAAACCTAAAGTGGAGATCCTTCTGACTGCTAGTGCGAGACACACACACACAGAAGGTGTTCTATAGTCTCTTCTTCTTCGATGTACTCACAGCTTCTGCAAAAGTCGTTGCTGGGAACCTTCAATCTGTCATCATTTTTCCCGTTTAGGCAGTGACCTATCATGACGGACACAATGACTGAGACGTCTGTTCTACTCAATGTCAAAAAACTTAGAAGTGATCTTGAATAGAAAACTTAATTGAAAGTGTCACATTCAGGAGCGTACTGAGAAGGCTCACAGATATTGGGCTCTATGTAGATGGCCCGTAGGCTCGAAATGGGGCCTGAATCCGAGGATAGTCCACTGGCTCTACTTGAGCGTGATTAGACCAATACTTACTTACGCCTCAGTAGTTTGGTGGACTGCTATGGAGAAAAAGTGAAACATAAGGACCGTACAACAAGTTTAGAGAACTCGTTGTCTTGGCATAGGCGGAGCGATGAGGACCACGCCCGCTAGGGCACTGTAGACTATTCTAGATATCCGACCCATTGACATACAGATTATGTGTGAGGCAGCCACTGCGGCTATGAGACTTAAGGCGATGGGAGAATGGATTGAGGATGGAAGCAGCTCATACCATCGTGACATAATCGAGGCGACGATAGGAAACATGGAAGGAAGGAAAGTGGTTTCCGATCGGATAACAGAAATGAACCTTGAGGTCGAGTGCGAGACACTGCTGCCAGCGGCATAGTCTTGGACTGACGGAACCTAAGTATTGCCATACAACCATACAAAAGGTTCAGATAGCATGTTGTCTTGACATAGGTGCGATGAGGACCACGCCCTCAAGGACATTTGAGACTATTCTAGATATCCGACCAATTCGCATACAGATTAAGTGTGAGGCAGCCACTGCGGCTATGAGACTTAAGGCGATGGGAGAATGGATTGAGAATGGGAGCAGCAGGCGACGATAGGAAACCTGGAAGGAAGGGAGTTGGTTTCCGATCGGGTACCTGAGATGAACCTTGAGATCGAGTGCGAGGCACTGCTGCCAGCGGTATAGTCTTGGACTGACGGAACCTAAGTATTGCCATAAAACCATACAAAAGGTTCAGAGAACATGTTGTCATGGCATAGGCGGTGCGATGGGGACCACGCCCTCTAGGACACTCGAGACTATTCTAGGTATCCGACCCATTGGTATACAGATTAAATGTGAGGCAGCCATTGCGGCGATGAGACTTAAGGCGATTGGAGAATGGATTGATGATGGGAGCAGCTCATACCATCGCGGTATAATCGAGGCGACGATAGAAAACCTGGAAGGAAGGGAAGTGGTTTCCGGTCGGGTACCTGAGATGAACCTTGAGGTCGAGTGAGAGGCACTGCTGCCAGCGGCATAGTCTTGGACTGACGGAACCTAAGTATTGCCATACAACCATACAAAAGGTTCGGAGAACATGTTGTCTTGGCATAGGCGGTGCGATGAGGATCAAGCCACTGCGGCTAAGAGACTTAAGGCGATGGGAGCAGCTCATACCATCGCGCTATAATCGAGGCGACGATAGGAAACTTGGAACGAAGGAAAGTGGTTTCCGATCGAATACCTTAGATGAACGTTGAAGTAATGTAGGAGCACTGCTGCCATCGGCACAGTCTTGGATTAACGGTGGCCTGGTATTGCCAGGTTACCCGGATAGATCAAAGCTAGAGGACTGAGTGGGCTGTTTTAGGCTGCCTGACCACAATACGGTCCTGCAGGCGGAGATCCAGGCGGTCACGGAATGCGTGAGGTGGTGTGGAGCTAGCGCAAGGACGTCGAGTGTGAACTTTTTTACGGACAGTAAAATGGCCATAAGGGCAATAACAAAAAGGACGATAATGTCACGAACAGTTTTGGAATGTATGACGAAGATTAACGACTTCTCTGAAAATGGCACAATCCGCACCGTTTGGGTGCCGAGCCATAACGAAGTAAGAGGGAATGAAAGGGCAGACCAATTTGGCAGTGAAGGACAGAGGACTGCAGTCCATTAACTTGGTTAACCCGAACCTTATTCAGCTGGGCTGAATTAAAGTTTTCCTAAAGAAAACCTTATTCAGTCAGGCTGAATTGAAGTTTTCCTAAAGAAAACCTTATTCAGCCAGGCTGAATTAAAATTTTCCTAAAGAAAACCTTATTCAGCCAGGCTGAATTGAAGTTTTCCTAAAGAAAACCTTATTCAGCCAGGCTGAATTGAAGTTTTTCTAAAGAAAACCTTATTCAGTCAGGCTGAATTGAAGTTTTCCTAAAGAAAACCTTATTCAGCCAGGCTGAATTGAAGTTTTTATAAAGAAAACCTTATTCAGCCAGGCTGAATTGAAGTTTTCCTAAAGAAAACCTTATTCAGCCAAGCTGAATTGAAGTTTTCCTAAAGAAAACCTTATTCAGCCAGGCTGAATTGAAGTTTTTATAAAGAAAACCTTATTCAGCCAGGCTGAATTGAAGTTTTCCTAAAGAAAACCTTATTCAGCCTGGCTGAATTAAAGTTTTCCTAACGAAAACCTTATTCAGCCTGGCTGAATTAAAGTTTTCCTAACGAAAACCTTATTCAGCCTGGCTGAATTAAAGTTTTCCTAAAGAAAACCTTATTCAGCCAGGCTGAATTGAAGTTTTTCTAAAGAAAACCTCATTCAGCCAGGCTGAATTGAAGTTTTTCTAAAGAAAACCTCATTCAGCCAGGCTGAATTGAAGTTTTTCTAAAGAAAACCTTATTCAGCCAGGCTGAATTGATGTTTTTCCAAAGAAAGCCTTATTCAGCCAGGCTGAATTGAAGTTTTTCCAAAGAAAACCTTATTCAGCCAGGCTGAATTGAAGTTTTTCTAAAGAAAACCTTATTCAGCCAGGCTGAATTGAAGTTTTTCTAAAGAAAACCTTATTCAGCTAGGCTGAATTGAAGTTTTTCTAAAGAAAACCTTATTCAGCTAGGCTGAATTGAAGTTTTCCTAAGGAAAACCTTATTCAGCCAGGCTGAATTAAAGTTTTCCTAAAGAAAACCTTATTCAGCCAGGCTGAATTGAAGTTTATAATATGCATCCTTATATAAACGACATTTCCTTATAGAATCCCTGTTTTCTTTTGATTTTATTATGACTATTTTTTTTTTCTTAATTGATTTTTGCGACCACGACATGGCGGTTTGGTTTCCATTAATTAGCTATTAAAATTTCAGTCATGTTCTATTAGCTGTTAAACATAAATTGTTGAATGGCCATAGTGTGTAGGTTCACTCATTATTTTCCTCCACCATTTTTCGCCCAAATATTGAACCTGCAGGGCATCTGCTTAAAACAGCACAAATCACCGTCTATTTGAGGTAGGGGTTGGGAGGGTATTTGGCATAGAAACTTTAAAGGCCACAGGGCACCTTGGACTTCAGGGACTAAGGCAGTAAAAGTCTATTCAACGAACATATTTCCTGTATTAGCCTTCCTGCCTATGTTTGTAATCTACGAAAAGGCATTGTTGTAATGAGCATACAAAAACAATAATCAACAAATATATGTATGTGTGTGCGTGTGTTCGTGGGCTTGCAAATTAATAATTAATTAAATTTTTTTAAAGGCATCCCTTTTAATAACCAATTCGGTGTGTTTATGGATTATTTATGAATGCCAATGTAGTGCAGAATATTTCTGGGTGTGTGTGTGTGTGTTTGTGCGCTGGTGTCTATGTTTATGTGTGCTTGTGGTCTTTTGGGTGGTGGCTGTGTGGGTAGGCAGGTAGTAGGTGATGATAGCTGCTGGCGGCTGCTGGTGAATGCGTTTGTATTTACTTTTGAACATTGGAATTTAATGCAAGTCCCGTGGTTAGGTTTATTGGCATTTTTAATAATGTTTACCACCTTTAGATCCAGGCATTTGCCCACCGCTGCCCCGCCGATAATACACAGGTAATTGGAGGTTTGTGTGCATGTGGCCACATTTTAATCAAAAATTGTAGGCAAAAATTACTCAAAGCTCAGGTATTTTGTGTTCTTTCCTGTTTTTGGCCATGCCACAGTAGTAGTAGTAGTGGCTTACAATGATTAATTTGTTTTCATTATAACCGCTATAGCCGTCACCACTGCCACCACCAACATCCTCACAAATACATGGAATGCCATATACGCGCTTAAGCACAATGGCCCAGAGCACACCGGTGGTGAGCGGTACACTGTGGGATAGAATCGAAGAAACCAGTAAGAAAATCTTCTATTTGACAACGAGTAGAGATATTTATCCGCCTCATACCAATATGGACAATATGAACCTAAGCCAGTAATCGGCTTGTTATCCGTAGAGTAGAGATAGATTTTCAATATTGAATGGTTAGATCTGAGGTATAATTGAGTTGAAGTTGATCACTTCGAGGCTCAAAGTGGTCCATTAGACCATTGGACTAAAATCTGCCACGAGTTCACCTGTAGAACGATATAAAATGGGTTGAGGCGTCGGGTTAGATTTAAAACGTATCCTCCTCTGTTAACGACCCCCGCAAACGTTCCATACTTATACGCACAGGCGAATGTATTGGAGACATATAGGGCGGACATTACAGCAATACAGGAAGTGCGATGACTCTGGTAGTACTCCACATCAAAGCCGAGAGGTGACGCCTCTCTGCGAAACTAGGCATGAATTTGGCTGTGGTTAGTCGAAGACTGAAAAAACTTGTCTTCAGGTTTGCTCCGGTGGATTGCTCCACAATCCGCATAAAGGACAAATACTTCAACATCAGCCTTATTTGCGCTCATGCCCGAGGAAAGACTAGGACGAACAGACGAAAGATATTTTGTACGAGCCCTAAAAAGAGAATATGACCGATGTCCCACCCAAGATAATTAAATCGTTTTGCAGGATTTAAATGCGAAAATAGGGAAGAAAAAAATCCTTGGCCTAACGGTCGGAAAGTTTATCCTACACGAAGAATTTGAGGTTAATAGACGTCGCCGCGTCGAAGAACATGGTAGGTAGCAGCACCAGGTTCCAACAGCGAAAAATTCACAAGGCCACATGGCTGTTACCAGATCAAGACACGATTCAATGGCAGCTGGTTGTACGCACCGGATTGACCCGATGGAACCCTCATCGGCAAGGACTACCGCATCTGTGTACGTGTTCGTCTTTTTTCGTCATTGGAGAGGCACGGGATTGAAAAGAACCCCGCACCCTGGTTCTGTTCGGTTTGCCAGAACCGCCTCCATTATCGGTCGGTGTCGGTGAGGTGTAACCGGTGCATGGAGTGGGTTCATTTCCGATCACTTTATTACAGGAGTATAGTCATACTGGTTATGTGGCAAGGAGCTGTGCGAACATAGCCAGCAGTGGATCAAAAGCCTCGTCGTCGTCGCCTTCTGCGTCCTCGTCGTCGGACTATGTGACTCCCCCGGCCTCTCCCGTATGGCAATTTACGAAACAGCAGTATCCAAGCCCAAATATTGCCAGGCCAGTGCCGGGAAGTGTATAGTTTTTGCAGTTAAACTGCAACGGACTTCGTGGCAAGATCGAAGAGATTGTGAACTTTATGAGTCGGAAGAGCAGGAGACAAAGCTGACCAACACCTGCAGCTTGCACAGTTGTCACGGTTACAATGTGCTACGCAAGGATCGCTGGATGGAGATGGGGGTTGGCCTTCGTTATACACCATTCCGTGCAATATTGACCTATCTCGCCTGCGCATGGCGCTAGTGACCCCTACATGGAATGCATGGGGATAGCAGTCAGTTCCGATACTGCCTAGATAGAGCTATACAGAGTGAACATACCGCCGGTTGGTAGCTGTGTCCTGATTAATGGCCAAGCTTACAACCCCGACATAACAGATGCTACTTTGGATTAAGCAAGCAGATGAGGAGCAAAGTCACCTCTCGGCCGACGTAAATTACATAATACAAGACACTAATATTACCCGTGCTGTGGTACGGCTTCGAAGCATCGATACTTGCGAAAGCAGATGAGTCAGTACTTGGAGTGTTTGAGAAAAAATTCCTTCCCAAAATATATGGACTAGTTAGCGTTAATGGAGAATATAGACGTTGTAGGCGTGGAGAATATAAGCGTTTTATCCTTCCTAAAGTATATGAACTAGTTAGCGTTTATGGAGAATATAGGCGTTGTATCAATCACGAGCTGTGTATACTGCTCACACAGCTCATGATTGGTACAACGCCTATATTCTCCATACACGATGATAGCATAGTTAAACGTATCAAAATTCAACGTTTGCGTTGGCTAGGTCATGTTGTCAAAATGGATGAAGAAGCCCCAGCACAAAGGCTTTTGAAGGTGATCACGGATGCACTCGCAAACCGGGACGACCAAGAGCCCGATGGAAAGGTCAAGTGCTGGGAGACAAGTCGAAACTTGGTGTCAGAGATTTTAGAAGGAGCGCCGAAGATAGAGACCAATGGGACATATGTTCTGTGATAGCCAATGTAAGTTAGTTAGCAAGTTAGACCATATTTGGATTTAGAAGGCCACCGTAGCATTGAGGTTACCATGTTCGCCTGTGACGCTGAAGGACTGGGTTCAAATCCTGGCAGGACCATCAGAAAAATTTTCAGCTGTGGTAATGCCGCCGTTCGGACTCGGCTATAAAAAGGAGGTCCCTCATCATTGAGCTTAAAATTGAAACGGACAGCACTCATTGATTTGGGAGAAGTTTGCCTCAGTTCCTTAATGGAATATTCATGGGCAAATTTGCATTTGCATATTTGGATTGTTTGTTTGTTCCGTATAGACTCAAAAACGGCTGAACCGATTACCTTGAAATGTTCACAGATTATGTAGGTTGGTCAGGAAGGAAACATAGCCTATATAATTTTTTAATATCGGGAGGGGGGCGGACCCTCCCCTTTACCCCAAATGTACTACCCAAAAATAAAAGAAAACCGATCGGGACAATATGGGATTCAAATTAAAGGTATTCAAGAGTAGAGTACGAATTTCATAAAAAAAGTTGGGTCCAAGTATCTGGGGGCCGCCCCAGCCCCAAAACTCCTTAATATAGGTTTATTTGACGATCATGACAATATGGGACTCAAATGAAAGGTATTCGGGAATAGATTACGAATATGGTCCGGAAGTGGGAATAGGCTTTATAATTTATTGATAACGGAAAGGGGCGGACCCTCCCCCTTACGCCAAAAGTACTACCCAAAAAAAAGTGGACCAATCGGGACAATATGGGATTCAAATGAAAGGTATTCAAGAGTAGAGGGACAATATGGGATTCAAATGAAAGGTATTCAAGAGTAGAGTACGAATTTCATAATAAAAGTTGGGTCCAAGTACCTGGGGCCGCCCCAGCCCCAAAACCCCTTAAAATAGGTATATTTGACGATCATGACAATATGGGACTCAAATGAAAGGTATTCGGGAGTAGATTACGAATATGATCAGGAATTAGGAATAGGCTTCATAATTTATTGATAACGGAAAGGGGCGGACCCTCCACCGTTACCCCAAAAAATCCACCCAAAATCAAAAATGGACCGATAAGGACAATATGGGTATCAAATGAAAAGTATGCGTGAGCAGATAATGAATCTGGCATACAAATTCATGTCGAAGTATAGGGGGTCACCCCACCCCTACAAAAACGCCCAAAATGGGCGCATTAGCCAATAACGGATGTATGGGACTCGGTTTGTTTGTTCCGTATAGACTGAATAACGGCAGAATCGATTTTCTCGAAATGTTAGCATATTGTGTAGGTTGGTCTGGAAGAAAACATAGGCAACGGACGGACGCACCTTCCCCTCTTATACCAAAAACACAACCCAAAATCAAAAGTGGACCGATCGTGACAATATAGGTATCAAATGAAAGGTATTGGGGAGTAGAATACGAATATATAAGTTGACCAAAAAGTAATTGCGGATTTTTTAAAAGAAAGTAAATTCAATTTTAATAAAACTTAGAGTGAACTTTAATCAAATATACTTTTTTTACAATTTTTTCTAAGAATGAAGAAAGAATGCAATTACAGAGTCACAAGCTGTGAAAAAATTTGTCAACGCCGACTATATGAAAAATCCGCAATTACTTTTTGGGCAACCCAATAGTATTAAAAGTACCTATCGGGCCGCCCCAACCCCAAATCTCCCCCAAACAGATATATTGCACATTAATTTCAATATGGGGCTCAAATGAAAGGTATTAGGGAGTAAATAACCAATATGACATTAAAATTTGCGTTCAAGTCTAGGTGGCGCTTTTCCTCCTTAAGATACATCAAATGGGTTATTTGACCCATTATGACAATATGGGCCACAAATGAAAGGTATTTGAGAGTAGAAAAACGAATTTGATATCCAATTTTGGAGCCAAGTGTTTTGGGGTATGCCCTAAACTGAACTTCATTTCCTTTGGTAATAAAGAACGAATTTGATTTTTTTTTCAGTGTAAAGTCAAGGTGGCCGCCCCAGCCCCAAAGCATCCTCCAAATGGTTCATATTTACCGGCCCTGGCAATATGGGGCTCAAATTAAAGGCGATTTGGAAGTTCAGCACGAATTTGATATCCATATTTGAGTCGAAATGGCTGAGGTGCCATCCCTCTCCTAATGAGGAACCGAGAAGGGGCAAACTCTCACACATCAATGAGTGCCTTCCCATTCAAGTTTCAACTCAATGATAAGGGACCTTTTTTTATAGCCGAGTCCGAATTGAGTCCCGCAGTACGACACCTCTTTGGGGAAAACTTTTTATATGACCATGCATGGCATTGTACCTTGCAAATGTCGCCAACATTAGGAGGCCGATGTTCTCGCCAGGATTCGAACCCGTTTAGCGTCATAGGCTACAATGGCACGAATTCCACATCCGCATTCGGGGTGAAGTGTCCCCACCCTAAAAAGATATTAGAGAGTTAAAGAAGGCGCGGCGGAGCGGGCCCCGTTCGGTTAGTCTGCTATATAGGCCCAACTCTTCATTGGATGCAGAGCTCATAATAGAGCCAAATATCTTCGTCATATGCTGGTACGAATATCGCTACACATCAATTGCAGAATTATTTTATCGTTGCCATTATCTCTGATTAAATTTTGAAACACAATTGATTGCAGCTTCCATAACCCCCGCTGAAAATCACCCCATTGTGTGCCATAATTTGCCATTATTTTGTAACCAATCAGAAAAGATGGGATAAAGGCTTCACAAGAATGTTCATTAAAGCGATATTGATTTCCTTTAAGATAGAGTAACCGACCTGACAACCCTTAAAAACTCTCCTTAGGTTTGACATTGTTTTGTAGTTCAAAAACTATACGCGCTGGTCCTCTATAGTTGGAGGCAGTTTGATTTCCCCACAGATTTGCCAAGGAGGTTATCTCTAATTTAAACATTTCAATATGTGAGAAAATCAACAAAACTGGCAATCCTTTGTGTAAATGCTGTGTGAATGCGGTTTTGAAGAATGTTATGAGGGAAATTCCCAAGATGAAAATGGGCAACTGCCTACCCAAAGAGCCAAAAGACAAAACCGAAAAGGATATGCGGGCAGTAAGCAGTTTAAGGGGGCGTCACATTGAATCCTGAATTGATTTAGTTGCTTCATTTGAAATTTAGAATTTAGTTCATGCCCGCCAACACTTTTCTTTGTCTCCCCCCATGGCAAGAGAGTGGAAATGTTACATGTCGACGGTCCTTCGATTGTAAAAGCGAATTTATGTTATCTTTTCCGTTGATGGCTGTTTGGCTGTTGGCTGTTGGCCCCTTGAAGAATGCTTGATGCCTGCAACTACAATACTTTTATGTGGAAGGAATCCTTTGCACTGCGTGTTTTAGTGATAAGTATCACCTTTTGCCAATGTTATCCTTTGACATGCCATGAGAATGCCAACCAATGTCCAACATCCAACGTTCTGTGGCCCACACAAGTCAAACAATCTCAATGATGCGGAAACATGCAACCATTTTCACACTTGACCTATTTTTGGGAATTCATAATTTTTCATTTTCATGAAAAATTGCAAAAACAACATCCTATACAATAGGTGGAGGGGCCGGAACAAGGTAAGAGTAGGAGTAGGTAAGTGAGCTTTAGAAAAATTCTTCTTTGCTCGCCTCACAGCACATCAGTTGAAGTGGCAACACTTTGTGGTCAACATAAACAAACCACCCTTCATGAGTAGTAGATGGACGGCAACAACAAACAAATCTAAAATTGAGCACAAAAACGAAATTAGTCATTTGAAGTGTAGCGCTCAAGTATTATCGCTTTTTATAGTGGGTAATAGTCGAAATTTTAACATCAACACAATTCTTTGCATGTCCGCATATGACTCTGAATCCCAGAGTTTGAACTTGGCGAGAATATCAATGGTCATTACCTGACCAATGTTAGTGACAAGTTCGAAAAAGTGGTGTCGCCTTCCGGCTCGCTGTTTGGTCTCAGCTCTTAAAAGCAGGTCTTTTATGGGTTGCCCAAAAAGTAATTGCGGATTTTTTAAAAGAATATAAATGCATTTTTAATAAAACTTAGAATGAACTTTAATCAAATATACTTTTTTTACACTTTTATTCTAAAGCAAGCTAAAAGAAACAGCTGACAAGTGACAGAAGAAAGAATGCAATTACAGAGTCACAAGCTGTGAAAAAATTTGTCAACGCCGACTGTATGAAAAATCCGCAATTACTTTTTGGGCAACCCAATACAATAGCAATAAAAGGCGTATCGAGCAGTCCTCATGGTTATGGGAGGTGTGTATCCGTGGCTCCGTAATGGGATGTGGGTAAATTTGCAATTTCTACATTGATTTATGAATATTTGAGGAGAAGTCTTTGGTTATATAGCCGATTTCTTCGAGAAATTGCATCACAATTTGTTCCTTAGTTCTAGGCTAAGAATGACAGGTAACAGCGTGCTAAGTTCGGCCGGGCTGAATCTTGGGAACCCACCACCATGGATTCTGCTAAAAATTTATACAAAATAAATTTATTCTACATACCAGATGTCTGCCAAACCAGCAAAAATTAAAGCTTCTAGAAACCGAACAAGAATCTTCGAGATACCGGTTTACATGGGAGCTATATCAGGTGGTTAGAGACTGATTTGGACTGTATTTGGCACAGTTGTTGGAATCATAACAGAACACTACATGCAAAATATTTAGCCAAATTGGTAAGTTTCGGCTTGCAAAGGTTCAAGAAATCCAGTGGGGAGATCGGTTTATATGGGAGCTATATCGGGTTATGGACCGATTCGAACCGTACTCAGCACAGTTGTTGGAAGTCATAATAAAACAGTTCATGCAAAATTTCAGCCAAATCGGATAAGAATTGTGCCCTCAAGCGGCTCAAGATTTCAAGTGGATAGCTTTACTCTTTCGAAAGTTAGCGTGCTTTCGACAGACAGACGAACGGACTGACGGACAGGCGGACGGAGGGACAGACGGACAGATGACTAGATTGACTCAGAACGTCGAGACGATCAAGAACCTATATACTTTATGGGGTCTTAGACGAATATGTCGAGGTGTTACAAACAAAAGACAAGAGTAGTATACTCCCATCCTATGGTGGTGTGTATAAAAGGACATTAGTATGGCAAGAAGTTACGAAAAGAGCTCAGCAAGGATCCTAGAACGCCTAGTTTCCTAAGAAGTGAAGAAGGAAGAGAGAGCACTTTCGACAAGAGACAATGAAACTTGTAATACGCAGCCTGGAATACGTCGGCGATCACAATATCGCATTACTCAAATAAGCGATCTCTGCGCATAATGTAATGGGAGGCATGTCGTAGAGGATGTGTTAGAGTGGGCGACAAACACCTGGAATACGTCGGCGATCACAATATCGTATTACCCAACAGAGCGATCTCTTCGTATAATATAATGGGAGGCACGTCATCGAGGATGTGCTAGAGTGGGCGACAAACTCCTTATTTGCTGCACTGTTTGCTGAAACCCCTTGGAATTACCCTAACATGACTGGAACAGATTTTCAGGATAAGTCTGACATTATTCTACATGCAAATTGAAATTTGATAAACATTCTATTAAGGAGCAGGGGCAAACTTCTCACATTTCACTGAGCACTGTCCCACTCAATAAAAAGGGACCTCTTTTTTACAGCCGAGTCCGAAAGACGTGCCGCAAATTGAAATTTGATGAACATTCCATTAAGAAACAGGGGCAAACTTCTCCATTTCACTGAGCACAGTCCTACTCAATGATAAGGGACCTCCTTTTGCCAGCCGAGTCCGAAAGACGTGCCGCATTGGGAACCCTCATTGAGCGCAGTTTTTGCATGGCTTCCAATCGTTTCTATTCGTGGCATTAGGAGGGGATGACCACTGCTGAAAATTTTTTCTGATATTCTAGCCATGATTCAAACCCAGGCGTTTAGCGTCATAGGCGAAGATGCTAACCTCTGCGCTACGGTACCCTCCTACATGGTCTTACAGACCAAGGTCATAAAGCGAGTGAGAGAGGCCTTGGAGGGCCTTAGTTCCAAAGCAAAAAAAAATGAACCACAGTTCGATGAAGGATTATAGGCCTAATAGTTTGATGATGCAAACTTGAGAGAAGCCGCAGAGAGTTATGCTCTTGCAGTTTCCCAGGCATCTCGCCATAAACGAAGTCCATTTGGATGCCACCAATTGCAGATAATGTCACGCTAGGCTTGTCAGGTCCTCAAAGGATAAAGTCGGGAAATTGTATTAAATTAATTAATCCAAATATAATTATAACCACCACCGAATGATATGGGTATATTAATTTTGTCATTCCGTTTGCAATCACGATCGAAATATCCATTTCTGACCCTATTAAGTATATATATTCTTGATCAGCGTAAAAATCTAAGACCATCTAGACATGACCCGTCCGTCTGTCCATTGAAATAACGCTATAGTCTTTAAAAAGAGAGATATTTAGGTGAAATTTTGCACAGATTTTTTTCGTTTCCATAAGCAGGTTAAGTTCGAAGATGGGCTATATTGGGCTATATCTTGATATAGCCTCCATATACACCGATCCGTCGATTTAGGGTCTTAGGCCTTTAAAAGCCACATTTGTTATCCGATTTTGATGAAATTTGGGACAGTCAGTTGTGTTAGGCCCTTCAACATCCTTCGTCAATTTGGCTCAGATCGGTCCTGATTTGGATATAGCTGCCATATAGACCGATCGGCCGATTTTCAATCTTAGGCCCATAAAAGTCACAATTATTATCCTACTTTGCTGAAATTTGGGACAGTTCGTTGTGTTAAGCCCTTCGACATCCTTCGTTAATTTGACCCAGATCGGTCCAGATTTGGTTATAGCTACCATATATCAGGTTATTAACCGATTTGAACCATACTTTTCACAGTTGTTGGAAGTCATACGAAAACACCACGTGCCAAATCTCAGCCAAATCGGATAAGAATTGCACCATCTAGATGCTCAAAAAGTCAAGACACAAGGTCGGTTTATATGGCAGCTGTATCAAAACATGGACCGATTTGGACCATTTACAATCTTAACCGACCTACACTAATAAGAAGTATTTGTGACAAGTGCCTAGCTTTACTCCTTCGAAAGAAAGTGCTTTGGACAGACAGCTAGACTTAAATCTGAATCGATTTTCAGCCAGATACAGCTCCCATATAAGCCGATTTGGCGATTATGCTTCTTGAGCCCCTACAAGGCGCAATTCTTATCTAAAATAGACTGAGCTATTGTCCAAAGACGTCTACTATGGTCTTCGAGATTCAATTCATTTATAGTCCGAATCGGGCTATAACTTGATATAGCTCCAATAACATAACAATTTTTATCCATTATTTTTTGGTTTGCCTAAAAAGAGATACCGTGCAAAGAAGTCGACAAATGCTATCCATGTTGGAGGGTAAATAAGATTCGGCCCGGCCGAACGTAGAACGCTCCTATTGCTTTCTAAATAAATACATTAAAATTTATTGCATTTTTAGGGTACTTGCCAAGTCCACTTTGCTTAAATATAGAAAAGCGATGCTCTTTTTTGGCTATTATTTTTTTGGGAGCCAGAGAAAAATGTCGATCAAAGCATGTAACTTTTGTGTGTTTTCAATAGGCAAGACCATACACCGGCAAGCACACACTCACATACAAACAGACACATTCACTCTCACTCACGTATCCCTACTCACTTACGCAGGCACGCACCATACAGACGACACAATTCAATTTTTCCACACACACACACAAAATCTCTGAGCAAAAAATCACAATTCATTTATGGCCTGGCCTGTACTGGCCTATCGTTTAAATTGCTATTGAAAATGATTGTTAAATTTTCCAATTACATGGATGTGTGAGAGCGAAGAAAACAACAGATTTTTATGTGAAAAACGAATAACGAAGTTACAAGCATATGTATATGGGTTTCTCCATAAGTACAGGTGGGCAACTGCTAAAGGACAGATTGTTATTTTGGGGTTTGCACTTAAATTTGGGGTGGACTATTTTCAAATAAATTGTCTGTGACCAATATAAAGCAGTTTGTTAAGGCAAACTTAAGCAAACCCTAAAGGGTTTATTCTTTGTCTCTGGATAGAATTAATGTTTTATTATTTTTAATACGAAATAGCCCATATAAATGAGGAGTGTATGTTTATTAGGGTGGATCTATTTGATAACAATGTGGAAACAAGCGAAAAAAAAGTAAAAGCGAACTAAGTTCAGCCGGGCCGAATCTTATATACCCTCCAACATGGATCGCATTTGTCGAGTTCTTTTGCCGGCATATCTTCTTAGGCAAAAAAAGGATAAAAGAAAATATTTGCTCTGCTATTAGAGCGATATCAAGATATGATCCGGTTCGGACCACAATTAAATTCGAATAAGAACTGCGCCCTTTGGGGGCTCAAGAAGTAAAATAGAGAGATCGATTTATATGGGAGCTGTATCGGGCTATAGACCGATTCAGACCATAATAAACACGTATGTTGATGGTCATAAAAGAATCCGTCGCACAAAATTTCAGGAATATCGGGTAATTATTGCGACCTCTAGAGGCTCAAGAAGTCATGATCCCAGATCGGTTTATATAACAGCTGTATCTGGTTATGGACCGAAATGAACCATGCTTGGTACAGTTGTTGGATATCATAACAAAACACGTTGTGCAAAATTTTATTCTAATCGGAGTGGAATTGCGCCCTCTAGAGGCTCAAGAAGTCAAGACCCAAGATCGGTTTATATGGCAGCTATATCAGGTTATGGACCGATGTAAACCATACTTGGCACAGTTGTTGGATATCATAAAAAAACACGATTGGAAAATTTTCATTCCATTCGGATAAGAATTGCGCCCTCTAGAGGCTCAAGAAGTCAAGACCCCAGATCAGTTTATATGGCAGCTATATCTGGTTATGGCCCGATTTGTACCATACTTGGCACAGTTGTTGGAAATTATTTCAAAACACGTTGTGCAAAATTTCATTCCAATCGAATTACAATTGCGCCCTCTAGAGGCTCAAGAAGTCCAGACCCAAGATCGGTTTATATGGCAGCTATATCAAAACATGGACCGATATGGCCCATTTACAATCCCAACCTACCTACACTAAAAACAAGTATTTGTGCAAATTTTCAAGCAGTTAGCTTTACTCCTTCGAACTCCCCTTATGAACATCACTTTTGTGCGGGTGAATGTGTGTGGTGTGTGTGTATGCTTCTGATTGGCTATGCATGTGTGAGTGGTGGTTTTCAGGATGTCCTGCCCGTGTGTTTACAAACCAAAGCAATTCATATCAACAGACATGTTTTATTCATAAACATATTAAAAAACATCAAAGTAAATGAGAACAGAAAAGGAGAATTATTTTAAAACTTTTTGCCTTTTGATACATTTGAGGAAAAAAGAAAAAACGAACAACCAATGACGATGATAAAATGCATGCACTCAGGCCCACAGACACACATACACATAAGGGACAGATAAGCTCTTTTTTTGGAGTGCCTTAAATTTGCCACATGGTCTAAAGTGAAACGGCAGCAAAATCATAAATCACTAAATTTAAAGAAAATTTTGGTATTTTAATTTGATTTCTTCTTTAAGACCAAGAACTTTGAGTTTTATTTCCGTTTCCTCTACAGCTAGCTAGTCACTGCACTGTGTGCTTTCACAATGAGGTTGAGGCTGAGTCTTTTTGTTTGCCTGTCTGCTACTTGATGGATGAAGTGTCCCCACCATTACCTTGGATTTGAAAGCACACTTTAAAGTTAACGAGCCCAAGCCGAATTGTGGAAACTGCATTACCACTTTTGGCCTAGCCTGATGATGAACCAAGGCAATGAAATCGCTTTCCCTATAGCATAAGCACCAAAATCGTACACCAATCATACGGTGTTTACTGCCACCATAATAGATTAGATTCCATGTTGCCGCCAAGAGCTTGTAATCAACACCAGTCATGGCTTCAATGTAAATTTGGTTGGTATTTTTACACATCATTAAATCTCAATTAGGCGTCTCCCAAAGACAGACTGTCTAAACGTCAAGTATTGCTATGAAGGAGCGCTTTTCTTATCTATGACAAGGAGTGTAGAGCAACGATGGATTATTTGAATGGAAGCTAAATTTGAGAAAATACTCTTTGCAAGGGAAAGCAGCAAAATTTTGCCCATGAACATTCCACTAAGGCACAGGGGCAAACTTCTCACATATCAATGAGTGCAGTCCGATTCAATTTTAAGCTCTATGGGGCCTCCTTTTCAGTAATAACCTTGTCTTCTCACGATCTGGATCCCCCCATAGAATTTTCGCCGCCCTACCAACCGTTTCGCTGTTCCCCAATGTTGCATGCGCATTCGTCGCCCATTCCCTTAACTCGGACTGCGTCGACCCGAAAGGCTTCGGGTTAACCAGGTTTATTGACGGCCGTCCTCTGACCTTCACCGCCAAATCGTCTGCCCATTCATTTCCCCTTACTCCGTTATGGCCCGGCACCCAAACGATGCGGATTTTGCCATCCTCAGAGAAGGCGTTAATCACCTTCTTACACTGCAAGACTGTTCGCGACCTTACCGTCCGGGTTGTTATTGCCCTTATGGCAATTTTACTGTCGGTAAAGATGTTCACACTCGACGTTCTCGTTTTAGCACCACACCACCACTACACGACCACCACACCACCACCATACCACCACCACACCACACCACCACCATACCACCACCACACCACCGCCACACCTCACGCATTCTGTGATCGCCCTGATCTCCGCCTGCAGGCCCGTGGTATGGTCAGGCAGTCTAAAACAGATCTCAGTCCCTGGGTTCTCAATGTAAACCCCTCAGGCCCACTCTGTCCTCTAGCTTTGATCCATCCGTGTAATATGATCTTCTAGATGGCAATACTAGGGTTCCGTCAATCCAAGACTGTGCCGATGGTAGCAGTGCCTTGCACTTGACTTCAAGGTTCATCTCAGGTATCCGATCGGAAACATCTCCACTTCCTTTCAGGTTCCCTATCGTCGCCTCGATTATACCGTGATGGTATGTGCTGCTCCCATCCTCAATCCATTCTCCCATCGCCTTAAGTCTCATACCCGCAGTGGCTGCCTCACACTTAATCTGTATGTCAATGGGTCGGATATCTAGAATAGTCTCCAGTGCCCTAGTAGGCGTGGTCCTCATTGCTCCGTCTATGCCAAGACAACATGTTCTCTGAACCTGTTGTATGGTTCTTATGTTGTCTCATTAGTAATAATAACGCTCTCATCGACGACTTCAACAATGTCTATAAAGTTTGCCTCTCATAAATATATTCTCGTCGAATTTGCAGTAATATTGCAATCATTTGGTCATTTGTTAATCGATTCTCTCGAAATGTGGCAGGAAGGATTTTCTCTTGCTTCTCGATATTATAGATGAATTTTATAGAAATCGGTTCAGATGTTGATATAGCTGTCATATATATATATATATATATAATCGGATTTTGACTTCTAGAGTCACAGCAAGCGCATTTATAGACCGATCTTGGGTCTTGACTTCTTGAGCCTCCAGAAGGCGCAATTCTCATCCAATTTAACTCACTTTGCACGTGGTGTTTTGGTATCACTTCCAACAGCTGCGCTAAGTATGGTGCAAATCGATTCATAATCTGGTATAGCTGCCATATAAACCGATCTTGGATCTTGACTTCTTGAGTAGCTGGAAGGAGCAACTCTCATCTGATTTGGCTGAAATTTAGTACAACGGTTTCTCTCACGACCTTCAACATACGTGTCTAATATGGTCTTAGTCAATCAATAGCTTGATATAGCTCCCATATAAACCTATCTCCCGATTTTGCTTCTTGAGGCCCTACAAGGCGCAATTCTTACCCGAATGAACTGAAATATTACAGTTCATTCCGAATCGGACTATAACTTGATATAGCTCCATTAGCACAACAGTTCTTATTCAATATTCTTTGTTTGCCTAAAAAGAGATACCGCGCATAGAACTCGACAAATCCGATGCATGTTGGAGGGTATATAAGATTCGGCCCAGACACACCTAGCACGCTTTTTCTTGTTGTATACTCATTTTGTTATTCCGTTTGCAACTCATCGAAATATCATTTTCCGACCCTATAAACTATGTATATTCTTGATCGTCGTAAAAATCTAAGGAGATCTAGCCATGTCTGTCCATCCGTTGGTCCATCCGTCTGTCTGTCCGTCTGTCCGTCTGTCCATCCGTCCGTCCGTCTGTCTGTCTGTCCGTCCGTCCGTCTGTCCGTTCGTCTGTCCGTCCATCTGTCTGTCCATCTGTCGGTCCATCTGTCGGTCCATCTGTCGGTCCATCTGTCGGTCCATCTGTCGGTTCATCTGTCGGTCCGTCCGTCCGTCCGTCTGTCCCTCTGCCTGTCCGTCCATCTGTCCGTCCGTCTGTCCGTCCGTCTGTCCATCCGTCTGTCCGCCCGTCTGTCCGTCCGTCTGTCCGTCCGTCTGTCCGTCCGTCTGTCCATCCGTCTGTCTGTCCGTCCGTCTGTCCGTCCGTCTGTCCGTCCGTCTGTCCGTCCGTCTGTCCGTCCGTCCGTCCGTCTGTCCGTCCGTCTGTCCGTCCGTCTGTCCGTCCGTCCGTCTGTTCGTCCGTCTGTTGAAAACACTCTACAGTCTTTAAAAATACAGATATTGAGCTGAAACTTTGCACAGATTCGTTGTTTGTTCACAGGCAAGTTAAGTTCGAAGATGAGCTATATCGGAGTATACCTTGATATACCCCCCACATAAGCAGATCTGCCGATTTGAAGTCTTAGGTCCATAAAAGCCACATTTATTATCCGATTTTGCTGAAATTTGGGACAGTAAGTTGTGTTGGGCCATTCGACATCCTTTTTCAATTTAGCTCAGATCGGTTCAGATTTGAATATAGCTGCCATATAGAACGATCTCTGAATTTAAGTATTTGGGCCCATAAATGGTTTATTTATTGTCCAGTATCGGCGAAATTTGGATCAGTGAGTTGTGTTAGGCCCTTCGACATCATTCTTTAATTTGGCTTAGATCGGTACAGATGTGAATATAGCTGCCATATAGGCTGATCACTCGATTTAAGGTCTTGGGCTCATTAAAGGCTTATTTATTGTCCGATTTTGCA
>NC_081553.1:24284164-24371664 GCF_963082655.1 Stomoxys calcitrans
ACAGACAAAAATACTCAGCCTGGCAGTTATTCATCAAGCCCGCCATATTTCCCATCCACATCCATCATTTACCATAAAGCATTATGTGGTCGCCGTTGTTGTTTTCATTATCGTCATCCTGCATCATAACAACCGCCATCATTCCATGCTTGACTTAACCGAAGTTCCGGCCTCCTTTCTCTATGTGGATATGTGCTTGGCACTGCTCCGCTTGATTCAGCTCAAATATCAGCTACTGTGAAATCTGGTATCCATTAATGTGCTGACTTCTGCTCCTGCAGTGGCTGCTGACTCTTAAAATCTTTGTAAAATTATGCTTTGGCGCATTGTTTGTTTCCCTCTTAATTATAGGTCATCATATCACATGAACAGGGTGGCCATTGTTTATGTGGAAGGCAATTGTCAATTTTTGAAAAGGACTATAAAATCAAACAGTCAGTTGGTATGTGTAAATGAAAATTTTCCCATGAACATTCTATTAGGAAACAGCGGGAACATTTCTCTCATATCAAGGAGTGATGTAAGCTACAAATTCAAGCTCAATAACAGGCAATTCATTTTTATGCCTTGTTTTTTTTTGAAACTTACACTTTGGCAACCTTAATTGGGTGACAATAAGAGTTTTTGGAAATTTTTACATTTAGCTACTAAAAAAAGTACCAAAAATGGTACGAAATGGGCCAACTTTGTAAAGGGCATGATGAAGGTGAAAAGAAAAAATGGGAAAATAGTACTGGTAATGGGGGAAAACGTACGTTTAGTACCGCAATGGGTACCATTTGGTACTTTCTTTATAGTTGGAGCTAGAGCTCTGAAATTTGGCATGTAGGTAAAACTAGGATATATATGATGGCTGACTAAATGATATATTCACAACTCGTATATTTTGGTACCATTTGATACTTTCTTTACAGATGAAGCCAGATGTCTGAAATTTGGAAAGTAGCTATAAGAAAACAAGTAAAGGCGTGTTAAGTTCGGCCGGGCCGAATCTTATATACCCTCCACCAGGGATCGCATTTGTCGAGTTCTTTTCCCGGCATCTCTTCTTAGGCAATAAAGGATATAATAAAAGATTTGCTCTGCTATTAGAGCGATATCAAAATATGGTCCGGTTTGGACCACAATTAAATTATTTGTTGGAGACCTGTGTAAAATGTCAGCCAATTCGAATAAAAATTGCGCCCATTGGGGGCTCAAGAAGTAAAATAGAGAGATCGATTTATATGGGAGCTGTATCTGGCTATAGACCGATTCAGAACCATACTTGGCACAATTGTTGGATATCATAGCAAAACACATCGCGCAAATTTTCATTCAAATCGGATAAGAATTGCGCACTCTAGAGGCTCAAAAAGTCAAGACCCAAGATCGGTTTATATGGCAGCTATATCAAAACATGGACCGATATGGCCCATATACAATACCAACCGATCTACACTAATAAAAAGTATTTGTGCAGAATTTCAAGCGGCTAGCTTTACTCCTTCGGAAGTTAGCGTGCTTTCGACAGATAGACGGACGGACGGACATGGCTAGATCGACATAAAATGTCACGACGATCAAGAATATATATACTTTATGGGGTCTCAGACAAATATTTCGAGTAGTTACAAACATAATGAATAAATTAGTATACCCCCATCCTATGGTGGAGGGTATAACAAATCATTGTTCAATTGTGTATAACAAAATATTGGTCTTTAAAGAAGCTATATCTTAAAATAGACCGATCTGATTCATATACGACGCGGATGACGAAAAGCTTAACATAAGTCAGTGTGTCAAATTTCAGTGAAATCGGATTATAACTGCGACAGCAGCTATATCGAAATCGGTACCGATCTGAGCCAAATTAAAGAAGGACGTCGAAGAGCCTAACACAACTCGTTATCCCAAATTTCAGCAAAATCAGATAATAAATGCGGCTTTTATCGGCCTTAGACCCTAAATCGGAGGGTCGGTCTATATGGCAGCTATATCCAAATCTAAGCCGATCTGGGCCAAATTGAGGAACGATGTCGAAGGGCCTAACACAACCCACTCTCCCAAATTTCGGCGACATCGGACAATAAATGCGCCTTTTATGGGCTTAAGACCCTTAATCGGAGGATCGGTCTATATAGCAGCTATATCCAAATCTGGACTGATCTGGGCCAAATTGACGAAGGATGTCGAAGGGCCTAACACAACCCACTGTTTCAAATTTCAGCAAAATCGGATAATAAATGTGGCTTTTATCGGCCTAAGACCCTAAATCGGAGGAACGGTCTATATGGCAGCTATATCCAAATCTGAACCGATCTGAGCCAAACTGAGATGGGATGTCGAAGCGCCTAACACAACTCACTGTCCCAAATTTCAGCAAAATCGGATAATAAATGTGGCTTTTATGGGCCTAAGACCCTAAATCGGAGGATCGGCCTATATGGCAGCCATATTCAAATCTTAACCGATCAGGGCAAAATTGAGGAGCGATGTCGAAGGGACTTACACAACTCACTGCCCCAAATTTCAGTAAAATCGGATAATAAATGTGGTTTTTATGGGCCCAAGACCCTAATTCGGAGGATCGGTCTATATGGCAGCTATATCTAAATCTTAAACGATCTGGGCCAAATTAAGGAACGATGTCGAAGGGACTTACATAATTCACTGCCCCAAATTTCAGTAAAATCGAATAATAAATGTGGCTTTTATGGGCCTAAGACCCTTAATCGGCGAATCGGTCTATGTGGCAGCTATACCCAAATCTGAACCGATCTGGGCCAAATTGAGGAACGATGTCGAAGGGACTTACACATCTCACTGTCCCATATTTCAACAAAATCGGATAGTAAATGTGGCTTTTATGGGTCTAAGACCCTAAATCGGCGGATCGGTCTATATGGCAGCTATATTCAAATCTGCACCGGTCCGGAACAAATTGTAGTAGGATGTCTAGTGGCTTAACACAACTCACTGTCCCAAATTTCAGCAAAATCGGATAGTAAATGTGGCTTTTTTGGGCCTAAGACTCTAAATTGAAGGATCGGTCTATATGGGGGCTATATCGAGATATAGACCGATATAGCCCATCTTCGAACTTGACCTGCTTATGGACAAAAAAGGAGTCTGTGCAAAGTTTCAGCTCAATATCTCTTTTTTTGAAGACTGTAGCGTGATTTCAACAGACAGACGGACGGACATGGCTAGACGGTCTTAGATTTTTACGCCGATCAAGAATGTATATACTTTATAGGGTCGGAAATTAGAGATTTGGACTCTTATGTAAGCTTGGTTTTGTGGCTGAGTCCGAATGGCGTGTCGCAGAGCTGAAGTTTTCACTGCTGATTACCTAAGGTAATTACAGCACTAATGTCGCCAGCGCTAATAGCGGATAACTAGTGCTGGGTTTGAACCTTTTTTTAGAATTTTCCAAAAAAATGTTGAGGAAACATTTCATAAACGGCAACACTGCTCGGAGACAGTCAACCATTTGGCCACTCTTTTTAATTAAATGTATTTTGGATAATTGTTTGCTATTGGAGAAAATGAGCCTCCAGGATGTAGCAACGAACTTTAAAATGTGGAACCAAATCTTGTTCATATGGCAAAACAAAACCTTATCGAAGATGAATGTTAATGAAGGTGACCAACGATTCTTCTTCCTTAACAATGACTAGGTTTTTTTTTACCAGTTTTCAATATCCCCCTTTGCAACATAAATTGCTAACTTTAACTGTAATTTGCAGAACATTTTTTTTTGAAGATTTGTGTATATTGACCGACTGCCCTATCCCCGTCTATTTTGCTCTCTCTTTGTTGCATGATTTGTTGCATGTCATTGACATTGTTGCACAAAGTATTTATGAGAAGGCAAAACTATTTGCATATGAATTTTCTCTTTCCTGACTTTTTTGTTTGGCATTCTGTATAGAGTCTGCTATAGCTCTATGTGTGTGTGTGTGTGTGTGTGGTAAAGAAACAGATCTTAGACTTTGTGTTCTGGATTTTAATCGTAAATCTTTGCTTATCTTCTGTTGCTGGGATGGGACACAGTGAACAGATGGTAACATTTATGCACAACTCGTCATATTCATTGGTCCATTTCCTCTTTAAGGATAACTAACTTGGTTGCAATTGCTCCATTTGTGTCGGAAGTGTGGCAAAATATTGGCATATGAAAACAGTATGGACTTTAGGTATAGTTGAGGTGTACCACATAAAATTTTTACACAGTGTTATAACCACCACTGAAGGGCACGGGTATACCATTTTGGGATTTTGAACAAAGTTTTGATGAAGACTCAATCCCTCCCTTTGAAAAGAAACAATTACCTCCAAATTTCGGGTATTGAGTCTATAGAAGACATGAAATTGTTGGTATAGTAACTGGTATTAAGCCCATCGAGATCGGGAAGAGTTTGTATGTAGCATCCATATTGTAAGATCTCCCCACTTAATGTATAGGGTAAAAAAAATACAAGTAAAAGCGTGCTAAGTTCGGCCGGGCCGAATCTTATATACCCTCCACCATAGATCGTATTTTTCGAGTTCTTTTCCCGATATCTCCTTTTAGGCAAACAAAGGATAAAAGAAAATAATTGATTTAATATTGGAGCAATATCAAATTATAGTCCGACTCGGATTCAAGATCAGTTTATATGGCAGGATATGGACCGATTTGAACCATACTCATCACAGTTGTTGGAAGTCATAACAAAACACCTCATACAAATTTCAGCCAAATCGGATAAGAATTGTGCTCCCTATAGACTGATCCGCCGATTTAAGGTCTTAAGCCCATAAAAACTACATTTATTACCCGATTTTGCTGAAATTTGGGAGAGTAAGTTGTGTAAGGCCCTTGGAAATCGTTCTTCAATTTGGCTCAGATCGGTCCAGATTTCGATATAGACTCTCGATTTAAGGTCTTGCCCCAATAAAAAGGGCATTTATTATCAGATTTTGACAAAATTTGGGACAGTGAGTTGTGTTGGGCCCTTCGACATCCTTCTGCAATATGCCACAGATCGGTTCAGATTTGGATATTGCTGCCAAATATATATATACCGATCTCGCGATTTAAGGCTTTGGACCCATAAAAGGCGAATTTATTGTCCGACGTTGCCGGATTTTGGGACAGTGAGTTAAATTAAGTCCCTCGACATACTTCTGCAATATAGCAGAGATCGGTCTAGATTTGGATATAGCTGCCATGTAGACCGATCTCTCGATTTAAAGTTTGAGTCCATAAAAGGCGCATTTATTGACCAAAGTCGCCGAAATTTTGGACAGTGAGTTGTGTAAGACCCTTCGACATCCCTCTTCAATTTGGCCAAGATTGGTCCACATTTGGATATAGCTGCCATAGAGACCAATCTCTCGATTTGAGGATTTAGGGTCATATAAGGCGCATTCATTGTCCGATGTTGCCGAAATTTGGGTCAGTGAGTTGTGTTAGGCTCCTCGAAATTTGTCTCCAAGTTGGCCCAAATCGGTCCAGATTTGGATATAGCTGTCATATATACCGATCTCTCGATTTTTTGGCTCAGATCGGTCCAGATTTGGATATAGCTGCCATATAAACCGATCTCTCGATTTAAGTTTTGGAGCCTATAAAAGGCTGATTTATTGTCCGATTTCGCCGAAATTTGGGACAGTCAGCTGTGTTAGGCTCTTCGAAATTTGTCTGCAATTTGGCTCAGATCGGTTCAGATTTGAATATACCTGCCATATAGACCGATCTCTCGAGTTAAGGTTTTGGGCGCATAAAAGGCGCATTTTTTTGTCCGTTTTTGCCAAAATTTGGAACAGTGAGTTGTGTTACGTCCTCGACATCCATCTTAAATTTGGCTCAGATCGGTCCATATTTGGATATAGCTACCATATAGTACGATCTCTCGATTTATGGTTTGGAGCCTGTAAAAGTCTCATTTATTGTCCGATTTCGCCGAAATTTGGGACAGTCATCTGTGTTAGGCTCTTCGAAATTCGTCTGCAATTTGGCCTAAATCGGTCCAGATTTGGATATAGCTGTCATATAGATCGGTATCTCGATTTAAAGTCTTGGCCCCATTAGAGGCGCATTTATAATCTGATTTAACTGAAAATTGACACAGTGACTTATGATAGGCTTTTCGACATCCGTGTCGTATATGTTTCAGATCGGTTGTACTTATTAGTATTTTGTCCAAATCGGAACATATTTCGATTAAGCTGCTATGGGGCATACGGTATGCATTTTCACTGGATTTTAACGAAAGGCGGTTTACATATATACCCGAGGTGGTGGGTATCCAAAGTTCGGCCAGGCCGAACATAACGCCTTCTTACTTGTTTTTTAATAATTCTACATTTATTTTTAAGTTTATTCATCAATAGAACAAATAAAAAATGAAAATCCCTTATCAAATTTTCGCGATAATACAGTTGAAATCGGACCAAATTATCAAAAATGTTGTGTTTTTTTGAAAATCGAAAATTTTCTATCTTTGAACGGTCGTATCTCCTTAACTAAAAATCTTATGTACCATTTTTGAAATCTTTGGAAAGTTGTTCATAGGTTAGGTTCTTTCAAAGTTTCGTAGATGCAAATGAAATGTTGATTTTTGCCGCCTAATTTCTCTGCCGAGCCACTGTGCGACGGCGATCAATGGTGCAGTTTCCGGAATTTCGTCCTGCTCACAAAATCTCCAATCGTTATCCAACCTGTGCCTCAAGACTGGTATCGTATCCGCACCTACATATATGCCTTAGTCTGTTAACCGCAAAACAGGCATACTGACTTTCCATCTACATTCTCTCTGTAATAGCTTCATCTTCTCACGATCCATATCGCTCCATAGCGCAAAACAGGCATACTGACTTTCCATCTACATTCTCTCTGTAATAGCTTCATCTTCTCACGATCCATATCGCTCCATAGCGTTTTTGTCTTTCTCTCGACCTTATCAGTCATACTGACTTTCTATCTACTTTCTCTCTGTAATAGCTTTATTTTCTTACGATCCGTATCGCTTCATAGGGTTTTTTCTTTCTTTGGACCGTATCACTGATTCATGCAACATAACGCCATAACTCTGACGGCGTGGACCCGCTTCGTACTCATGAAGTTTATTGAAAGCAGTTCTCTCACTCCTCCTCACTCCATTATGGCCCGGCACCCAAAAGATGCGGATTGTGCTACCGAAGCCGTTCACTTCCTTGTAACCACCAAGAGGTCTTTGACCTTACCGTCCAGGTTTTCATGACCCTTATGCCCTACTTATTGTCGTTGTTCTTGCAGCAGGTCAAGCAGCATCAAACACAATTTAGTCTCTGAGTCCTCAATGAAGATGTCCAGATCTATTCCGCCGTTTAGCTTTGCTCAATCAAAGTAGCATGAACTGCAAGATGCCAATACCAGAGTTCCGTCAATCCAAGACTGTGCCGCTAGCAACAGCGTTTCGCACTCGACCCCAATTGACGACTCAGTTCTGTGATCATGAATCGCTGGTTACAGAATTTCGCACACGCCCCAAGTGACGTCTCAGTTATCTAATCATGAACTTCGTTCAATCAATTCAGGTCTCCTATCGTCACCTCGATTATTGGGGGTGGATCCCATCGCCTCAACCATGCCAAGGCAACATGTTTTCTAAAACTGTTGTTATGTCCTAAGTAGCACCTCTTCCTTGTCGCCGTCCACCAAACTACCGAGACGTAATTTTCTATTGATCAAATCGCGCTTCCGTAGACCCAGTGGGCTATCCTCGGATATAGATTCCATTTCGAGCTTACATAGTGCGCAACAACTGTGACCCTTTCACGGACGGGTAAAGATTGTTAAAACGGTTAAGGATTCGGCTTGTGCTCGGATTGTTCGATAGTCTTCTGGCAGTGGGCTTATTCGGGAGGTTTAGATTTAGCTCATGCGCGTACTTTGGGTCTCACCGCTACTCTGGCTGGGGTCTGGAAAGATAAGAGTAGAGTTGATGGAGACGGGTGGGAAATTGGATACTAACGGCTCGAGTTAGGATGCGAACTAGTCGCATTAGGAATCTGCATTAGGTTTAAAGATGCAAACGAGTAGCCTTAGGATGGAAACGAATTAGCGCAAGGAAGTGAACGAGTCGCGTTAGGATGCGAACAAATCAGCGTTAATACCAACGGATCCGATTTGAGATTTTAAGCCCCTGGAAGCCAAAATCCATGGGCGATTTGGCTGACATTCTGCACGGAATATTTTGTTATGACTTTCAACATCCGTTTATACAAATCGGTCTATAACCTGATGTAGCTCCCATCCAAACCATCTTCCTTTAAAGATGGTTCTGCTTTTAGCAGAATCCAATTGGTGGGATCCCAAGATTCGGCCCGGGTGAACTAAGGACATTTTTAATCTAACTTTAACTTCTCTTATATTTTAGAATGACACTGTTCATGCGTTACGCAGTACCTGTACATCATCGATATGCCTTTTGGCTTACAAATGTGTAAAATGCAGAAAATGCTCGTAGTTGCTGCTAGAAATGGTAACGAGGTTGTTTCATTCTATTTCTCAGTATCCAATTCTGAAAATCTTGGACGTTGCATATCCCAATGAACGCTTGAAACTATGAATATGTGCAGATTACGTGTTCGCAGTGTGAGTGTTAGTGGAAGTTTATGAAAGGATGTGCAGCAAAGGAACATCCATTCATTCATTCACTTTACCAGGTTATCTTATCAACGAAGGGATTCTGATGAAAAACATGAGAGAAAAAAAATATGTGCACAGAAGTTCAAGAAGAGCCGAATGGTCAGCACGTTATACAAAGGAATTGAAAAGCAGTGGTGGTTGTTAGGGAGATGTGGGCAATAAGGGCCTTATTCACTGATATCTGTGACAAGGTATAACAAGTAAGAGCGTGTTAAGTTCGGCAGAGCCGAATCTTATATACCCTCCACCATGGATCGCATTTGTGGAGTTCTATGCGCGGTATCTCTTTTTAGGCAAACAAAGCATATTGAATAAGACCTTTTTTGTATTGGAGCTATATTAAATTATAGTCCGATTGGGACCATAAATGAATGCTGAACATTGCAGGAGTCATTGTATCATATTTCAGTTCATTCGGATATGAATTGTGTCTTGTAGGGGCTCAAGAAGCGAGAGATCGGCTTATATGGAAGCTGTATCAAGCTATTGATCGATTCAGACCATTTTAGACACGTATGTTGAAAGTCATGAAAGAACCCGTTGTAAAAAATTTTATTCCAATCGGATAAGAATTGCGAACTCTAGAGGCTGAAGATATCAAGATCCAAGATCGATTTATATGGCAGCTATATCAGGTTATATACCGGCAGCTATATCAGGTTATATACCGCCATACTTAGCACAGTTATTGGAAGTCATAACAAAACACCTCATCCAAAATTTCCACCAAATCGATCAAGAATTGCGCTCTCTATTGGCTCAAGAAGTCAAGACCCAGTATCGGTTTATATGGCAGCTATATCAGGTTATGTACCGATTTTCGCCATACTTAGCACATTCATTGGAAGTCATAAGACAGCACCTTATGAAAAATTTCAGCCAAATCAGATGAGAGTTGCGCCCTCTATTGGCTCAAGAAGTGAAGAACCAAGATCGGTTTATATGGCAGCTATATCAGGTTATGTACCGATTTTCGCCATACTTATCACATTCATTGGAAGTCATAACAGAACACCTTATGAAAAATATCAGCCAAATCGGATGAGAATTGCGCCCTCTAGAGGCTCAAGAAGTCAAGATCCCAGATCGGTTTATATGACAGCTATACCAGATTATAAACCGATTTGAATCATATTTAGCACAGTTATTGGAAGTGACACCAAAACGCTACATACAAAATTTCAGTCAAATCCGATGAGAATTGCGCCCTCTAGAGACTCAAGAAGTCAAGACCCAAGATCGGTTTATATGGCAGCTATATCAAAACATGGACCGATTTGCGCCATACTTAGAACAGTTATTGGAAGTCATAACAAAACACCGCGTGCAAAATTTAAGTCAAATCGGACGATAATTGCGCCTTTTAGAGGCTCAAGAAGCCAAGGCCCAATATCGGTTTATATGGCAGCTATATCAAAACATGGACCGATTTGACTTTCTGTCGAAAGCACGCTAACTTTCAGGGGAGTGAGGCTAGCTGCTTGCTATTTTGCACAAATACTTTTTATTAGTGTTGGTCGTTTGGGATTGTAAATGGACCATATCGGTCCATGTTTCGATATAGCTGCCATATAAACCAATCTTTGATCTGGATTTCTTGAGTTACTAGAGGGAAAAGAGAAACTTAAGAAAAATATCAATAATAAATTTGTTTACAGACAAACGGACGGGTAGACAGACAGGCTAAGCTAAATCGAATGAGAGAGTGGTGTTAAATCGATCGGTGTACGTGGGGTCCATGTTTTTATATAGCTGCCATATAAACCGATCTTGGGTCTTGACTTCTTGAGCCTCTAGAAGGCGCAATTCTTATCCGATTGGAATGAAATTTTGCACGTGGTGTTTTGGTAACACTTCCAACAAGTGTGCTATTGTGCTATATCAAATTGGTCCATGTTTCGATATAGCTGCCATATAAACCAATCTTGGGTCTTGACTTCTTGAGTCTCTAGAGGTAGGTAAGATTGGCAATTCTTAACAGACTCACTCAGAAAATGTTTAAGTCCATTGTGATATCACAGTAGCGACAGACCAAGGCCTGTGGTGGAAATCTATCCCACTACCCCGGCACTGGAAATCCGAGCACGTAACCTCCTGGGCTACAGGGGCGCCTTGGTGTATGCTATAAAAATTTGCACCTATTTTTTGAGCCGTGATTTCGATATCTGTTCAACGGATGGACGAATATGGATTAACGACGAATAAGTAGAAAAATACCCAAGAATTGAACTGTCTTAAAAAATTCTAGCTCGACATAGGATAGAGGTAAGCTTATGAAATTTGAATTGGCGTAAAGTGGGCGAATGAAATTATTTAAATGAAAGATGTAAAGGCGTACTAAGATCGACCGGGTCGAATCTTATATACCCTCCACCATGGATAGCCGTTCTTTGGCCTATATCTCTCTATAAGCAAACAAAGGATTATGGATAAGAATTGCAATGCTATTTTAGCTATACCAAGTTATTAACCGATTGGGGTCATACTTGGTTTGGCTGTTGGAAACCAAAGTGAAATTCATTGTGCAAAATTTCAGCCAAATTGGATAACAATCGCGCCCTCTAAAGGCACACGAAGTCAAGATCCAAGACCGGTATGTATTGGAGCTATATCAGATTTGGAACCGATTTGGGCCATACTTGGCACAGTTGTGGATGGTCAGAACAAAACACTACATACAAAATTTCAGGCAAATCGGTTTATAATTGCGACCTCTAGCGGCTCAAGAAGTCAACATCCCAAATCGGCTTATATGGGAGCTTCATCAGGCTATGAACAGATTTCGACCCTCCTTGACACAGTTGTTGATAGTTGAACCAAAACCCTTCATGCAAAATTTCAGGCAAATCGTATAATAGTTGCGCCCTCTAGCGGCTCAAGAAGTCAAGATCCCAAATCGGCTTATATGGGAGCTATATCAGGTTATGAACCGATTTTAACCATACTTGACACAGTTGTTGTTGGTCAAACCAAAACCCTTCATGCAAAATTTCAGGCAAATCGTATAATAATTGCGCCCTCTAGCGGCTCAAGAAGTCAAGATCCCAAATCGGCTTATATGGGAGCTATATCTGGCTATGAACCGATTTCGACCCTCCTTGACACAGTTGTTGTTGGTCACACCAAAACCCTTCATGCAAAATTTCAGGCAAATTGGATTATAATTGCGCCCTCTAGCGGCTCAAGAAGTCAAGATCCCAAATCGGCTTATACGGGAGCTATATCAGGCTATGAACCGATTTCGACCCTCCTTGACACAGTTGTTGTTGGTCAAACCAATACCCTTCATGCAAAATTTCAGGTAAATCGGATAATAATTGCGCCCTCTAGCGGCTCAAGAAGTCAAGATCCCAAATCGGCTTATACGGGAGCTATATCAGGCTGTGAACCGATTTCGACCCTCCTTGACACAGTTGTTGTTGGTCACACCAAAACTCTTCATGCAAATTTTCAGGCAAATTGGATTATAATTGCGACCTCTAGCGGCTCAAGAAGTCAAGATCCGAGATCGGCTTGTACGGGAGCTATATCAGGCTATGAACCGATTTCGACCATCCTTGACACAGTTGTTGTTGGTCAAACCAAAACCCTTCATGCAAATTTCAGGTAAATCGGATAATAATTGCGCCCTCTAGCGGCTCAAGAAGTCAAGATCCGAGATCAATTAATATGGGAGCTATATAAGGTTATGAACCGATTTAGACCATACTTGGCAGAGTTATTTGAAGTAAAACTAAAACACTTGGTGCAAAAGAAGTCATTAGACGAATCGGATTATATGGGAGCTATATCTGGTTATGAACCGATTTCGACCATACTTGACACAGTTTTGATAGTTGAACCAAAACCCCTGATGCAAAATTTCAGCCAAATCGGATAAGAATTGCACTTTCTATAGAATTCCTCGACTCAGAAGCCCTAGCCAGGACAGACCTATACAGTGTGTTGGTGATAACATTGCCAAGTTATTTGAAGGATTTTTCGTAGAGAGGATTTTCGCAGGCAGATTTGAATCATGCTTAGAAGTCATAAGAAAAGACTACATACAATATTTCAGTCGAATCGATTTAACGGGACTCAAGAATTAAAGTCGTCCAAAACTTGTGGCAAATCTAATAATAATTGAGTCTTCCAGGGACCCATCCTATGGACCCTTGCTTGACTTGATCTCTCTTTTATTTATTCAATACTTGAGCACACTTTTAACTCATTTTCCTTACATTTTGCGTTCTTAAAATATTTCTTGGATAAGCTACACTCAAAAAGGCCTGCGGTATGGCCTTTCCTTCACACCGAAACAAGACTAGATAGTGAACTTAGGAACTGCACAGTAAAAGTAATAAAGATGATGAGCAGATTGAAGAGTAATCATACGTTTGGAAATCGATTGCAATCGTACAATTGTGTTTCAATGAGACCCCAGTATAAATGCCAAAGACTGCTGTGTGTCTTAACTCACCCACACACACACACACACACCCAATGAGAGTCTGCTGTTATATTCCAATGTCCATACCGGAATGTTAGAGAACCCAAAATGGATGTTCCTGCATATTGATGTGATTTCCACTTATGTCTGCAGGGAAAAAATTCAACATTCATTCATTTCAGACAACATGGGGCAAACGTGAGTTTGTGTGTGTGTGTTACGTACGCACACACACACATATAGATAAAATGCCATTTTATACTTGTTATGTCGTTGATAAAAAGCGAGTCCCACCGAAGAACAAATGGAAACGGAAACAAACGATACAATGACCAAAAGCGATTTGAAACAATTTTCAAGGTGAGTACATTTAGAAAATCCATTTGAAGCGTAAATTTCATAAAAAAAAGCCCGGAATGAAAACATTTAAACTCCCATTGAATAATCAATGGATTATCCTGCTACCGGGTATGCCCAGGGCAAACATTTCTGTTAAACAAGAAACCAAAACTGCTGTTGAGCGGTCGAAAATATATACTGCTCTAGCTTTGTATAGCTTCTGCTTAAATGGCTAAGAAGAGCAATTTGTGCCCTGGAACCAAAAAAATTTATATGGTAGTTTGAACATTGTATTTCTTTTGTTGTATCTTTGATTTGCTTTATGCTATAGCGGGGGCAAATATAGAAAAATGTATAAATTCTATGAATAAAAATCAAAAGTATACAAACAAATGCTAACAAATCTTTTCCAAGCTTAAACGCATATGTTTAAATAGTAGTAATTAAATAAATATTTTGCACTAATGGTGAATGCAATGAAAAGCAAACAACAAGGCCGAATTTTTTACACCCTTCACCATGGATATATTGGGTTGCCCAAAAAGTAATTGCGGATTTTTTAAAAGAAAGTAAATGCATTTTTAATAAAACTTAGAATGAACTTTAATCAAATATACTTTTTGTACACTTTTTTTTCTAAATAACTGACAGAAGAAAGAATGTAATTATAGAGTCACAAGCTGTGAAAAAATTTGTCAACGCCGACTATATGAAAAATCCGCAATTACTTTTTGGGCAACCCAATATATTTAGTTCAAATTCTGTGAAAATTTGCGAACCCTGGAAATCCATAGAGCATCATTAAAATATAGGCCAATCTAAACAAAATCAGGCGAGGATGTGAGAGGGCCCAAAAAACAAGTTTCATTTTTATCTGCTACTAGCTAGACAGGGCCCGCTCCGCTGCGCCTTCTTTCACTCACACTCAGGAAATAAGTCCTGTTTGGGGGTGCTGGTACGGCCTTTCAGATATTTCGTGCCTATGTGGATATTATATTGGTGCTCTTCTCCCAAATACCTTTCATCCTTATCCTTATATTGCTATGGTCGGTAAATATTAGGTTGCCCAAAAAGTAATTGCGGATTTTTGCATTTTTAATAAAACTTAGAATGAACTTTAATCAAATATACTTTTTTTACACTTTTTTTCTAAAGCAAGCTTAAAGTAACAGCTGATAACTGACAGAAGAAAGAAAGCAATTACAGAGTCACAAGATGTGAAAAAATTTGTCAACGCCGACTATATGAAAAATCCGCAATTACTTTTTGGGCAACCCAATATGTCCGGTATGGTGGGGGTTTTTGGAGGTTCGGCGGATTCCCATTTATCATATTCGTGCTCTGGTCTCAAATACCTTTCATTTGAGTCCCATATTGTCATTATGGGGTTGTATTTCATTTGGCTGGTGACTTTGGTGGTGGGGATCACCCATCTCGGAGATCAGGCGTTTTTGGAAAAAGGGCAAGGGTAAGGTCCACCCATTAAAGTTGGGATGTTAGATCGACATCATTCTCTTGGATTTGATGGTGGATTGGAGTAGCCAAACTCTTAGCCCAAAATTAAAGATCAGATTCATACTCCACTCCCGAAAATAACATTGGGGCTACAAATTGCTATAGTCGGTATATATGTGTGGTTTAGGGGGAGTTTATGAGGTGAGGCGTCTCTGAAACACTTGGCCATGAGACAGATGCAGATTTGAGCCCCTTTTGCCATAGTCCACAAATATGTCCAGTTTGAGGGGCATGCAGGGTCCACCCACGTACTTACAAACAAACAACAAATTTTGGCCATGAACATTCCACTAAGGAAAAGGGGCAGTTTTAAGCTCAATGATAAGCGGCCTCCTTTCATAGCCGAGTCCGAATGACATGGCATCTTAAAGATCCGTAGGTCCTCCAGTGTCCATATCAATTTGAGGGTGAAAAGGTACTGAGGTACTCTATTGCCAAAGACCTTCTAATTCTGTCCTATTCTTTCCTCATCGCCATTCATATATTATTGGGTTGTCCAAAAATTTAATAAAACTTAGAATGAACTTTAATCAAATATACTTTTTTTACACTTTTTTTCTAAAGCAAGCTAAAAGTAACAGCTGATAACTGACAGAAGAACGAATGCAATTACAGAGTCACAAGCTGTGAAAAAATTTGTCAACGCCGACTATATGAAAAATCCGCAAATTTCTTTTTGGGCAACCCAATATTTCATATTATTCATATATTATTATACCCACCACCGAAGGATGGGGGTATATTCATTTTGTCATTCCGTTTGCAACACATCGAAATATCCATTTCCGACCCTATAAAGTATATATATTCTTGATCGGCTTAAAAATCTAAGACGATCTAGACATGTCCGTCCGTCTGTCTGTTGAAATCACGCTAGAGTCTTCAAAAATAGAGATATTGAACTGAAATTTTGCACAGAGTGTTTTTTTGTCCATAAGCAGGTTAAGTTCGAAGATGAGCTATATCGGACTATATCTTGATATAGCCCCCATATAGACCGATCCGCCGATTTAGGGTCTAAGGCCCATAAAAGCCACATTTATTAACCGATTTTGCTGAAATTTGGGACAGTGAGTTGCGTTAGGCCCTTCGACATCCTTCGTCAATTTGGCCCAGATCGGTTCAGATTTGGTTATAGCTGCCATATAGACCGATCCTCCGATTTAGGGTCTTAGGCCCATAAAAGCCACATTTATTATCCGATTTTGCTGAAATTTGGGGACAGTGAGATGTGTTAGGCCCCTCGACATCCTTCGTCAATTTCGCCCAGATCGGTCCAGATTTGGATATATCTGCCGTATAGACCGATCCTCCGATTTAGGGTGTTAGGCCCATAAAAGGCGCATTTATTGTCCGATGTCGCCGAAATTTGGGACATTGAGTTAAGTTAAACCCCTTGACATAGTTCTGCATTATGACACAGATCGGTCAAGATTTGGATATAGCTGCCATATAGACCGATCTCTCGGTTTAAGGTTTTAGGGCCAGAAAAAGGGCATTTATTGTCCGATGTCGGCGCAATTTGGGACAATGAGTTGTGTTGGGCCCTTCGACATCCTTTTTCAATTTCACTCAGATCGATCAAGATTTGGATATAGCTGCCATCTAGACCGATATCTCGATTTAAAGTCTTGGCCCCAAAAAAGACGCTTTTATAATCCGATTTAACTGAAATTTGACACATTGACTTATGTTAGGCTTTTCGACATCCATGTTGTATATGGTTCAGTTCGGTTTATTTTTAGACATAGCTACTAAAAAGACAAATATTTTGTTATACATAATTGAACAATGCCTTGTACTTATTAGTATTTGGTCCAAATCGGATCATATTTCGATATAACTGCTATCGGACATAAGGTATGCAATTGTCACTGGATTTTGATGAAAGGTGGTTTACATAAATACCCGAGGTGGAGGGTATCCAAAGTTCGTCCCGGACGAACTTAACGCCTTTTTACTTGTTTTTAATTCTTTTTTTATGGGTAGGATAGGCGGAAGGGGATTGCTCTCTGACACGTCCTTTCATTGAGTACAATATGATGTCGGTCATCCTGACAGTTTGGCGTTGCATTTATTGGGAGGAGAGGGTCGCCCCCCCTCTGACGCTAAAAAGCAAACGACAATTTATTTGAGTCTTTTATTGTCGCGATCTACTGTCCTGCGGAACGACAGGACGTGACCCAGATACTTGAATCCTTATGCTAACTTTAGCTTCGAAATGTATTGTCATAGACCTTTCTTTTAATTTACATATTATCCCGATCGAACTACATGTCCTATTGAAGGGTATTTAGTGGGTAGACCGGTCCCAGACTCTGTCTCAATTGTGCACATCAAATACATAGTTCACTCCCAAAGACCTTTCATTCGATACCTATTTTGTGGCGTTGGACATTTATGCCCGCTTTGAGGGTTTTTGGGGTTGGGGAGGCCCCGAAGACTCCTTGGACCAAATTCTTAGAATATATGTTTACTCAGCCTCCAAATATCTTTAGTTTGATACCCACATTGTCCCAATCGATAAATATGTCCTGTTGAGGGGTTTTGGGGGGTGGGGAGGCCCCTCAGATACCAAGGAATAAATTTTTATATCAGCATTGAAATCTACCTTCAAATAGCTTTCATTTGATATCCATTTTGTCCCAATCCGTAAAGTTGTCCTGTGGGGGGTTTTGGTGGGTGGGGAGGGTCCTAAAACACCAAAAAATTAATTTTTGTGTCAGATTTACATTCTACTTTTAAATACCTTGCATTTGATATCGATATCGCTCAAAGCGGTTAAAGTATCCTGTTGGGTGGTGTTTTTGGTGGTGGGAGCCCCCCCGACGCTTACGGTAATATTTTAAGGCCAAGTTCGTATTCTACTCTTAAATACATTTCATTTGATACCCATATTGCCCAAGGCGGTAAAAGTGTCCTCTTGGGGCTTTTTTGGGGGTGGGGGACCCCCGAAAATGAGTGAAATTTGTATACCAAATTCGTACTCTACTCTTAAATACCTTTGATTTGATACCCATATTGTCCCAATCGGTAGACATATCCTTTCTGATGGGCTTAGGGATGGGGCGTCCCCCCAGGTTATTTGACCCTAACGTTTTTTTTTACGATTTTCGTTCTTTTGGGGTACCATAAGGTGGCATACAAAATTTCGCTTAAAAGTTGCTCCCATCTCCGAGATCTGGTGTTTTTAAAAATTCGGGTATGGGGGAGGGTCCGCCCCCCCCTCGGATATCAAAAAATGTGGTTTCCTATTTTCATCGGGGCCCAAACTCTTCCATCTGTGAAAAATTCTCGAAAATCGGTTCAGCCGTTTTTGAGTCTACACGGAACAGGCAAACAAACTAACAAACAAAGCGCAACAATTTTGTATAATAGAAAACATTTTTGTAGGCCCATGGCCTTAGGTTTAATTAGGTTAGGTTGAAAAGAGGGTGCGGATATTAATCCGCCCCATGACACCATGGACATATACCTAAGACAGTAATCGGCTTGTTGTGCGCTCTAAAAACTATAAAGTAACCTCTAAAAAGGAAATTTTAAGTAAGGAATTCCGTGCTACAAACAAAATCCCTAATAGTTTTCAATACAATTGCCCTAAGTTGGCTCATGTCTGGTATGATGTTCCCAACTTAGTGCCAGTATCTGTGAGACCCGAAAGCCGGACAATGACATAGGAAATGCTCCAAAGTCTCATCATGTTCCCCGCATGCCCTACACACCGCACCGATTTTACATAACTGAGCTCGTAGTCCTATGTGTCCCGTTATGATACCAATAGCTATACTGACCTCCTTCTTACTTCTTTTCATTAATAGCTTCGTCTTCTCACGATGTGGGTCACCCCATGAGATTTTCGCCATCCTACCGACCTTTTCACTGTACAACTGGTTTGCATGCATAGGTTTGCATAGAGGCCACCGTAGCGCAGAGGTTAGCATGTCCGCCTTTGACGCTGATCAACTGGGTCCGAATCCCGGCAGGTGCATCAGAAAAATTTTCAGCGGTGGTTATCCCCTCCTAATGCTGGCGACATTTGTGAGGTACTTTGCCATGTAAAAACTTCTCCCCAAAGAGGTGTCGCTCTGCGGCTCACCGTTCGGACTCTGCTATAAAAAGGAGGTCCCCTATCATTGAGCTTAAAATTGAATCGGACGGTACTCATTGATTTGTGAGAAGTTTGCCCCAGTTTCCTAATGAAATGTTCATGGGAAAATTTGCAATTTTTTACAGGGTTGCATGCGCATTCGTTGCCTACGCCCTTGACTTGGGCTTTGGGTTAACCAAGTTAATTGACGGCAGTTCTCTGGCCTTCACTGCCATATCGTCTGCTTTCTCATTCCCAGTTACTCCAATATGGCCCGGCACCCCAACGATGCGGATCGTGCCATCCTCGGATAAGGCGTTAATCTCCTTCTTACATTCCAATACTGTTCGTGATTTTACCGCCCTGGATGTTATTGCCTTATGGCCTGTTTACTGTCCGTAAAGATGTTCACACTCGACGTCATCGCGTTAGCAGCACACCACTTCACGCATTCCGTGATCGCCCGGAACTCCGCCTGCAGGACCGTATTATTGTCAGGCAGTCTAAATCGGATCTCAGCCTCTGGGTTTTCAATGTAGACCCCCAGACCCACTCTGTCCTCTAGCTTTGATCCATCCGTGTAACATGATCTTAAACCCATGGCCTTAAATCGGGAGATCGGCTTATATGGTACATATCCGAATATGATCTGGATCATACTCGATTGGCGGTACACCCAGAACTTCAGTTACTGTTCTGAATTTCAGCTAAATCGGTTAATAAATGTGCCTTTTATGTGTCAAAGACCCGATATCGGGGAATAGGTCCAAATGGTAGCTACATATATATAAGGACCACTTGGGACCTATGTCTAAATCTGAACGGATTTTGATTAAATTTGGCACACATTTTGGGACGCCAAATGAAACACTTTTTGCAAAATTTATGCTCACAAAATTCTGAACCCAAATTATGGGAAATTCGGAAGGGAACTTAGAGTTGTTGTTCAAACTTCTTATCGAACTCGGAAGCACTGAAGAAATCGTTCAGAACTCCTTCCGAACTGTCGGACGAAAAATTCAGAAAAAACTCCACGACAAGACGTTCAGAACTATTTTAGAACTATCAGAAAAAAATCTAAGAAAATCAAACACAATTCATAACGTATTCGGTAAGATCTTGTCGGAATAGTTCTGAATCTGTACAGAAATGTCTGACATCCAAAATTGTGTTCCCCTGGTTGGTTTGCTGGGTATACTCTATACCATATTGATGGCATGCAAACCATATGCTAAATAGTCTATTTCATTACCTCTGATGTATTTATTGTATTTGTCTTTGGAGACTTTTTGGGAATTTTACCGAAATCTTGTTTCTACATTCAAATATTCTAAATATTGTTCATTTCATATAAAATGAAAAAAAAAAAAAAAAAAATCTGCCAGAAAACACAATAAGGCGGCTTTGTTTATCAGATTATAGACTGAATTGTCGTTGTTTTCATCAAAGGCGCAAATGATGTCAATAACAAGACAAACATTCGTCGCCTATGTATTTATCCTGCTTACCTACAACACATGTTTACATGGATGTGTGTGTGTGGAAAATATGAACGTATGCTGCATGCGTACTTGTACACACAAGCACTTATATTCGTTCGTATGTAAAAATGCGATTTGTTTTTCAAATGAAATAATAGAAATGTTATTAAAAATTGCCTCCCAGTTGAGGCAGAATCAGTCAAAAATATTTTTTTCCTGTGTGGGCTGGTATGCGCGTTGCTTTCTGTCTGTCCGATTCTTTGTCTGTCAGTAGAACAGAAACGGCGCCTGTTTTGTCTCCACCCTCCACCATAGGTATACTAATTTCGTCATTCTTTTTGTAACACCTCGAAATATGCGTCCAAGACTCCAAAAATTATATATATTCTTGATCGTTCTGTCATTTTTATACCCACCACCGAAGGATGGGGGTATATTCATTTTGTCATTCCGTTTGCAACACATCGAAATATCCATTTCCGACCCTATAAAGTATATATATTCTTGATCAGCGTGAAAATCTAAGACGATCTAGCCATGTCCGTCCGTCTGTCCGTCTGTCTGTTGAAATCACGCTACAGTCTTTAAAAATAGAGATATTGAGCTGAAATTTTGCACAGATTCTTTTTTTGTCCATAAGCAGGTTAAGTTCGAAGATGGGCTATATCGGACTATATCTTGATATAGCCCCCATATAGACCGATCCGCCGATTTAGGGTCTTACGCCCATAAAAGCTACATTTATTATCCGATTTTGTTGAAATTTGGGACAGTGAGTTGTGTTAGGCCCCTCGACATCCTTTGTCAATTTGGCTCAGATCGGTCCAGATTTGGATATAGCTGCCATATAGACCGATCCTCCGATTTAGGGTCTAAGGCCCATAAAAGCCACATTTATTATCCGATTTCGCTGAAATTTGGGACAGTGAGTTGTGTTAGGCCCTTTGACATATTTCTTTAATTTGGTGCAGATCGGTTCAGATTTGGATATAGCTCCCATATAGACCGATCCTCCGATTTAGGGTCTTAGGCCCACAAAAGCCACATTTGTTATCCGATTTTGATGAAATTTGGGACATTGAATTGTGTAAGGCCCATCGACATCCTTCGTTAAATTGGCCCAGATCGGTTCAGATTTGGATATAGCTGCAATATAGACCGATCCTCCGGTTTAGGGTCTTAGGCCCACAAAAGCCACATTTATTATCCGATTTTGATGAAATTTGGGACAGTGAATTGTGTAAGGCCCATCGACATCCTTCGTCAATTTGGCTCAGATCAGTCCAGATTTGGATATAGCTGCCATATAGATCGATCCCCCGATTTATGGTGTAAGGCCCATAATAGCCACATTCATTATCCGATTTTGCTGAAATTTGGGACAGTGAGTTGTGTTAAGCCCTTTGACATATTTCTTCAATTTGGTCCAGATTGGTTCAAATTTGGATATAGCTGCCATATAGACCGATTTCTTGATTTATGGTTTTGGGCCCATAAAATGCTCATTTATTGCCCGATGTCGCCGAAATTTGGAACAGTGAGTTAAGTTAAGCCCCTTGACATACTTCTGCAATATCGCACAGATCGGTCCAGATTTGGATATAGCTGCCATATAGACCGATATCTAGGTTTTAGGTTTTGGGGCCATAAAAGATGCATTTATTGTCCGATGTCGCTGAAATTTGAAACAGTGAGTTTGGTTAGGCTCTTCGACGTCCTTCTTCAATTTTGCCCAGATCGGTCCAGATTTGAATATAGCTGCCGTATAGACCGATCTCTGGATTTAAGGTTTAGGGCCCATAAAAGAGGCATTTATTGTCCGATTTCGCCGGAATTTGGGACAATGCTTAGTGTTAGGCTCTTCGACATGTTTATGCAACTTGGCCCAAATCGGTCCAGATTTGGATATAGCTGCCATGTAGGCCGATATCTCGATTTAAAGTCTTGGCCCCATAAAAGGCGCATTTATAATCCGATTTCACTGAAATTTGACACAGTGACTTATGTTCGGCTTTTCGACATGCGTGTCGTATATAGTTCAGATCGGTATGAGGTATATGAGTATAAGGTATAAAATTTTTACCGAATTTTGATGAAAGGTGGTTTACATATATACCCGAGGTGGTGGGTATCCAAAGTTCGGCCCGGCCGAACTTAACGCCTTTTTACTTGTTTTAAGTCGATTTAGCCATATCCGTTCGTCTGTCTGTCGAAAGCACGCTAACTTTCGAAAAAGTAAAGCTAGCCGCTTGAAATTTTGCACAAATACTTTTTATTAGTGCAGGTCGGTTGGTATTGTAAATGGGCCAAATCGGTCCATGTTTTGATATAGCTGCCATATAAGCCGATCTTGGGTCTTGATTTCTTGAGCCTCTAGAGGGCGCAATTCTTATCCGATTTAACTGAAATTTGGCACGTAGTTTTTTGGTAGTACTTCCAACAACTACGCTAAGTATGGTTTTAATCGGTTCATGTTTTGATATAGCTGCCATATAAACCGATCTGGGATCTTGACTTCTTGAGCCTCTAAAGGGCGCAATTCTCATCCGATTTGGCAGAAACGGCTTCTCTCATGACTTTCAACATACGTGTCTAAAATGGTCTGAATCGATCAATAGCTTGATACAGCTCCCATATAAACCTGTCTCCTGATTTTTCTTTTTGAGCCCCTACAAGGCGCAATTCTTATCCGAATGAACTGAAATATTACACAATGACTTCAACAATGTTCAGCATTCATTTATGGTCCGATTCGGACTAGGAAAGGATTTGACATCCTGAGTCCCTAGAAACCACAATTGTTGCCCACATTGGCTGAAATTATGCGCGTTGTATTCCGTTATTACTTCCAACAACCATTCCACTTACGATCCAGATCGACTTATAACATGATATAACTCCCATGTAGCTCCTGATCTTACGATTCGACAACTTGAGCCCCTGGTAGTCACAATTGTTTTCTGATTTGGCTGAAGTGTGTCACGTTGTTATGTTATGTTGTGACATTTAGCATACGGGGTAAGTATGGCCCAAATCAGTCTATAACCTGCTATAGCTCCAATATAAACCGAACTACTGATCTGACATCTTGACACCTTGAAAGCCCTAATTGTTGTCCGATTTGGCTGAAATTTTGCACAAAATGTTCTATTGTGATAAGTAAGTACAATCTTAATCGGCCTATAACCCATATAAACCGGTCCCACCATCTGACATCTTGAGCCTTTGGAATCCGCAATTGTTGTTCGATTTGGCTTAAATTTAACGAGTAGGGCCCTGTTACGGCCTTTAACAAGCACTCCGAATACGATTCAAATCGTTCCAAACTGATATATTGTATAACCAAATATAGCTTCCAAATAAACTTTACAAATGAACCGATCGATTTGGCTGAAATTTTGAGCGCCGATTACGATTTAAATCGGTTTAAAACCTGATATATCTTCCTTATATATAAAATTCAATTTGTGTTTGTTTGTATGTTTGTTTGTTTGTTCCGTATAGACTCTAAAACGGCTGAACCGATTACTTTGAAATTTTCACAGATTAGCCAGAGGCTATATAATTTTTTGATATCAGGAGGGGGCGGACCCTCCCCCTTACCCCCAAAAAAAAAGTGGACCGATCGGGACAATATGGGATTCGAATGAAAGATATTCAAGAGTAGAGTATGAATTTCATAATAAAAGTAGGGTCCAAGCACCTGGTGGGAGGGGGGCGCCCCAGCCCCAAAACCCTTTAAAATAGGTTTATTTGACGATCATGACAATGTGGGACTCAAATGAAAGGCATTCAAGAGTAGAGTACGAATTTCATAAAGTTGGGTCCAAGTAACTGGGGGCCGCCCCAGCCCCAAATTTCATTAAAATAGATTTATTTGAGTACTATGACAATATGGGACTCAAATGAAAGGTTTTCGGGAGTAGATTACGAATATGGTCAGGAAGTAGGAATAGGATTTATAATTTAGTGATAACGGAAGGGGGCGGACCCTCCACCTTTACCCCAAAAACACTACCCAAATCAAAAGTGGAACGATAAGGACAATATGGGTATCAAATGAAAAGTATGCGGGAGTAGATAACGAATCTGGCATACAAATTCATATCGAAGTATAGGGGGCCACCCCACCCCTACAAAATCGCCCAAAATGGGCACATTAGCCAATCACGAATATATGGGACTCGGTTTGTTTGTTCCGTATAGACTGAAAAATGGCAAAACCGATTTCCTCGATATTTTCACATATTGTGTAGGTTGGTCTGGAAGGAAACATTTTTTGGTATCGGAAGTGGAACTATTCCCTTATGCCAAAAACACAATTCAAAATGAAAAGTGGACCGATCTGGACAAGATATTGTAGGTATGAAATGAAAGGTATTAGAGAGTAGATAACGAATAAATTAAAATTTGAGTCTAAGTACCCATCGGGCCGCCCCAACCCCAAAACTCCCCCAAACAGACATATTGAACGTTCATTTCAATATGGGGCTCAAATGAAAGGTATTTGGGGGTAGATTTCGAACCTGGCATAAAAAATCAGATCGAAGTATAGGGGGTCACGCCACCCCTTAAAAACGACATTAGACCCATTATGACTATATGATACTTGGCTGAACCGATTTTCTTAAAATGTTCATTGATTGCTTATGTTTGTGTGGAAGAAAACAAGAAAAAAGGGTGGAGGCGGATCCTTCCCCTTACCCCAAAAACGCCACCCATATTCGAAAAGAGTGGCCGCCGTAGCGCAGAGGTTAGCATGTCCGCCTATGACGCTGAACGCCTGGGTTCGAATCCTGGCGAGACCATAAGAAAAAACAAAAAAAAAAAAAAAATTCATTGGTGGTTTTTCCCTCCTAATGCTGGCAACATTTGTGAGGTACTATGCCATGTAAAACTTCTCTGCAAAGAGGTGTCGCACTGCGGCACGCCGTTCGGACTCGGCTATAAAAAGGAGGCCCCTTATCATTGAGCTTAAACTTGAATCGGACTGCACTCATTGATATGTGAGAAGTTTACCCCCGTTCCTTAGTGGAATGTTCATGGGCAAAATTTGCAATTTGCATATCCGAAAGTGGTCCGATGAACACAATTAGGGTAGCAACTGAATGAACTTGGAGACCAGAAAATAATTTGGTATAAAAATTTGGATCCAAGTACCCAGCGGACTCCCCCAACCTCAAAATTCTTCTTATCAAATATATTTGAAGTTCATGTCAATATGGGACTCAAATGAAAAGTATTGGGTAGTAGATTACAAATATGGCATAAAATATTAGGTCCATGTAATGGGAGGTTGCCCACACCCAAATACCCCCAAATGGGTATATTAGCCGTCCAAATATGAGACTCAACTGAAAGGTATTGGGAAGTAGATTACGAATATGACATTAAATTTTGTGTTAAAGTCTAGGTGGAGCTTTTCCTCGAACGATTTCGATATCCAATTTTGGAGCCAAGTGTTTTGGGGTACGCCCTAAAGCACCCCCTAAACTGAACTTCATTTCAGTTGGGAATAAAGAACGAATTTGATATCTATTTTCAGTGCAAAGTGCCGGTGGGCGCCCCAGATCCAGCGCACCCTCCGGTTCATATTTACCGGCAACGGCAATATTAAAATTAAAGGGATATGGAAGTGCAGGGATATGGAAATTGAAGGGATATGGAAGTGCAGCACGAATTCGATATCCATCGAAATTGAGTCGAAATGTCTGAGGTGCCATCCATCCTCTAATGAGAACATTACCCTAAGGAAGAACATTACCACCAGGAATCGAGAAGGGGCAAATTCTCACACATCAATGAGTGCTTTGTGATTCTAGTTTAAACTCAATGATAAGGGACCTTTTTTATAGCCGAGTCCGAACGGCGTCACGCAGTGTGACTGACACCTCTTTGGGGAAAATTTTTTAAATGACCATGCATGGCATTTTACCACGCAAATATCGCCAACATTAAGAAGGGATAAACACCGTTTTGTCTGATGTTCTCGCCAGGATTCGAATGCGTTCAGCGTCATAGGCTACAATGGCACGAATTCGATATCCGCATTCAGGGCGAAGTGTCCCCACCCTAAAAAGATATTAGAGAGTTAAAGAAGGCGCAGCGGAGCGGGCCCGGTTCGGCTAGTCTCTCATACAAACCGATCTGCCGATAAGCCTTCTACGACCCCAAAGAAGCTGAAATGGCAGAAATTTTGTAGGTAAAGTACGCAAATGCCCTTCAACTAAGATGGCTTATGTGAATTTTTAATACAATCCTTGGTGGTGGGTTCCCAAGATTCGGCCCGGCCGATCTAAGCACATTTTTACTTGTTTTTGGTACACATGCTACGAGGACACAATGCCAACTCATAAAGAACACAGCTACGCTATAAAAACATGGCAAAATATGTTGCTATTCATAATAAAAACCATTAAGTAAATAGCTTTAAGCATTAAAAACCAACAACAACCAAAAGTAACAGCAACGGCAACGGCAACAACAACATTCAACATGTTATCAAAAAAACATCAAACATCACCTTTGTCATCAGAGTCAATGCGATATCGCCTGCCACCCAGCTAACGCATTGTCCCATCAACCAACCAACAACCCCAGCATTGTTTTCCCATTCCGCAAATCATCATCAACGTCGTCGTAGTCGTTTTCGTTTTCGTCTTCGTCTTCTTTGACACTAACTCTACATTGTCAATGATGCGAAAGGGCAGGAGCTGTTTGTCCTTTTGGCTTCAACTACAAAAATACGGCTAAGGGAAAAGTATGAATTAAAAGCCAAAAACACCAAAGCAAAGAAAATCTTCACACTCCACCTGCCCCTACTCCTTGGCTTTCTTCAAGGGGCCACAATTCATATTGTGACAGACTTTTGCAAATAAAAATATCACAAAATTCACAGTGGAACGAAACATTGTTTAGGTGCTGAATGTTTGATTTGACTATAGTTGCCACAACGCCTGGAAGTGAATCCTGGCGACACCTAAATAATGCTGGCGGCATTTGTGAGATATTCATACTTTGAAAACTTTATTACTTGGAATTATTCTGCCGAAATCGTTCAGTTGCAGCATTAGGTTAGGTTAGGTTGAAAACAGGGTGCGGATTATAAATTTGCCCCATTGCCACTGTGGACATATATCTACGCCAGTAATCGGCTTGTTGTGCTTTCTGAATACTAAACAAGTAAAATTGTGCTAAAATCGGCCGGGCCAAATTTTATATACCCTCCACCGTGGATCGCAAATCCTTTGCCCCGTATCTCTTTTTAGGTGAACAAAGGATAAAAGAAAATAATTGCTTGGAGCTATGTCAAGTTATGGTCCGATTCGGATTATAATTGATTTGAATGTTGGAGACCATAGTTGGAGACCATTCAGCCAAATCGAATAAGAATTGGGCCCTTTAGGGGGTAAAGAAGCAAAACAGAGAGATCGGTTATATGGGAGCTGTATCAGGCTATAGACCGATTCAGACCATAATTGACACGTCATGTTGGTGGCCATGAGAGACATCGTTGTGCACAATTTCGGCCAAATCGGATAATAATTGCGACCTCTAGAGGCTCGAGAAGTCACGATCCCAGATCGGTTTATGTAGCAGCTCTAGCAGGTCATGTATCGATTTGAACCATATTTGGCACCGTTGTTGGAAGTTATAACAAAACAGCTAATGCACATTTTCAGCCAAATCGGATAAGAATTGCGCCCTCTAGTGGTTAAGAAGTCAAGATTCAAGACCGGTTTATATGGCAGCAATATCAGGCTATGGACCGATTTGAACCATACTTTGTACAGTTGTTGAAAGTCATATTGAAAAGCTTCGTGCAAAATTTCAGCCAAATCGAATGATAGTTGCGCTCTCTAGTGGCTAAATCGGATGAGAATTGCGCCCCCTAGATGCTCAAGAAGTCAAGACCCAAGATTGGTTTATATGACAGCTATATCAAAATATGGACCGATTTGGCCCATCGTTGGGATTGTACAACAGTTGTTGGAAGTCATAACAAAACAACTCATGCCAAATTTCAGTCAAATCGGATAAGAATTGTGCCCTCTAGTGGCTCAAGAAGTCAAGACCCAAAGTCGGTTTATATGGCAGCTATATCAGGTTATGAATCGATGTGGACCTTACTTTGCACAGTTGTTGTAAGTGATACCAAAACTCCACATGCATAACCTCATCCAAATCGGATAAGAATTGCGCACTCTAGCGGCTCAAGAAGTCAAGACCCAAGGTCGGTTTATATGGCAGCTATATCAGGTTGTGAACCGATTTAAACCATACTTGACACAGTTGTTGCAAGTGATACCAAAACTCCACGTGCATAATCTCATCCAAATCGTATAAGAATTGCGCACTCTAGCGGCTCAAGAAGTCAAGACCCAAGGTCGGTTTATATGGCAGCTATATCAGGTTGTGAACCGATTTGAACCATACTTGGCACAGTTGTTGCAAGTGATACCAAAACTCCACGTGCATAATCTCTGCCTAATCGGCTAAGCATTGCGCCCTCAAGATGTTCCAGAGTCAAGACCCAAGATAGGTTTATATGACAGACGTCCGTCTGTCCGTTCGTCCGTCCGTCTGTCTGTCTCTCTGTCCGTCTGTCTGTCCATGTTAATTTGTGTACAAAGTACTGGTCGCAGTTTTCATCCGATCATCTTCAAATTAGGTACAGGCATATTTTTCGGCCTATAGACGAAGCCTATCGAAATTGGAAAAAAATCGCTTCAGATCTGGATATAGCTCCCATATATATGTTCGTCCGATTTGCAGTAATAATGCAATACAATGGTCATTTGTTAACTGATTCTCTCGATATTTTGCAGGAAGTATTATCTCTTGACTCTCGACATTACTGGATAGTTTCATAGAAATCAGTTCAGATTTAGATATAGCTCTCATATATATATATGGCCCGATTTTCACTCCTAGAGCCACTGCAAGCACATTTATTGACCAATCTTCACAAAATATTGCACATCGCTTTCCTCGACGACTACCACAATATACATGGAGTTTAGTCAAAATCGGTTCAGATTTAGATATAGCTCCCATATATATATTCGTCCGATTTGCAGTAATGTTGCTATCAAATGGTCTTTTGTTAACTGATTTTCTCGAAATTCGGCAGGAGGGATTTTCTCTTGACTCTTCATATATATGGTGAATTTCATGGAAATCGGTTGAGATTTAGATATAACTCTCAAATATATATATCGCCCGATTTTAACTTCTAGAGTCACAGCAAGCGCATTTATTGATCCATCTTGCCAAAATTTTGCAAAATGCTTTCCTCGACGATTTCCACATTATCTAAGAAGTTTGCTCGGAATCGGTTCAGAATTAGATATAGTACCCATATATACGTACCTCAGATTTTGGGTAATTTGCTATAATGTTGTCATTTGTCAACCGTAGTTTTTACAGTTTGAACATATTTGCTCGCCGAGGTCCATCAAAATTGGTTCAGAATTGGATATAGGTCCCACATAGTACATATAGGGTAGGTGTAGGGTATTATACAGTCGGCACCGTCCTACTTTTGCCCTTTCTTACTGGTTAGTAGCGATATCTAAAAATCATCCATATACGATACGGATGTCGAAAGCCACTGTGACAAATTTCAGTAAAATCGAATTATAAATGCGCCTTTCATGCGGCCAAGACTTTCAATCGAGATATTAGTCTATATGGCAGCTATATTCAAATCTGGACCGATCTGGGCCACATTGAAGAAAGATGTCGAAGGGCCTAATACAACTCACGGTCCCAAATTTAAGCAAAATCGGATAATAAATGAGGCTTTTATGGTCCTAAGACTCTAAATCGGAGGATCGGTCTATATGGGGGCTATATCAAGATATAGTCTGATAAAGCCCATCTTCGAACTTGACCTGCTTGTGGAAAAAAAAAATCTGTTCAAAGTTTCAGCTCAATATCTCTATTTTTAAAGACTGTAGCGTGATTTCAGCATACAGACGGACGGATGGACGGACATGGCTAGATGGTCTTAGATTTTTACGCTGATCAAGAATATATATACTTCATAGGGTCGGATATGGATATTTCGATTTGTTGCAAACGGAATGACAAAATTAATATACTCCCCATCCTTCGGTGGTGGGTATAAAAAGAAAACCTAAGTAAGGAATTCCGTGGTACTTACAATTTGTAATTGAATTCCATACCATGCCCCTAAGGTGGTTCATGTCTGGTATTGTGTCCCTATTTAAGTGCCAGTGTCCGTTAGCCGCGAAAGCCGGGCAATGGCATAGGAAATGCTCCAATGTCTCATCTCCCACCTCACATGCCCTACACATGCTACCACTTGCCGCATCGATTTTTCCTTAGAGAGCTTCTAGTCCTATGTGTCCCGTTGTTATAACGAAAGCTATACTGACCTTCTATTACTTCCTTGTTTGCATTTGCTACATGGTATACCCTTGTTTGTGTGCTTTTTTTTATAGCCGAGTCCGAACGGCGTGCCGCAGTGCGACACCTCTTTGGAGAGAAGTTTTACATGGCATAGTACCTCACAAATGTTGCCGGCATTTGGAGAAGAAAGCCACCGCAGAATTTTTTTTTTTTGGTGGTCTCGCCAGGTTTCGAACCCAGGCGTTCAGCGTCTTAGGCGGGCATGCTAGCCCCTGCGCCACGGTGGCCTCCAAATAGCAGATACAAAATCTTACCTAGCTTAGTTGGCAATCCATCGGGACCTGCTGTTAGGTTATTCTGCAATTGTAGTACTATAATTTTTTTGAACTTATTTCGACTCAATGTTTTCTCCAGTGTTTTGAATATTTTCGTGTTCCGAATTCGCAGCACTAGGTCTGGTGTTTTCCTATTTGGTAAAATGTTTGGTCTTGATTACTATGAAATGTTCGATTACTTTTCTTTTTCTTTTCAAACTATTTATCTTCTTCCCAAAAGCATGCATTGTGCTTTTATCAACCCACTGTGTCTGCAGCCCCCAAACCTACAGACAGACCTAAAGACATTTTCATATCAACGACACAAAGGTGAAAAAGATAAAAATACAAAGGCAAAGACAAAGTTTATTTTTGATGTTGTTATACTTTTTTGTCATTTCCACTAACTTGCCCCCATTGCCATTGCCACAGTGGCAATGTCACCATGTTTCCATTCCATTTCATTTGCTTGAAAAATTCTAAAGAAATTTTATAATATTTGTCCTTAAGTATCAGCCATCCGACCGACTACACAAATATGCTGCGCTACACTGCAAATTACGATGCCGTCAAGAGACGATATGTTCGCACGCTCAACAAAAGCAAAAACACAAACCCACACACACACACACACACACACACACAATACGAATAATTTTATTATGATATTAAACGATAAATATTGCATGAAAGCGAGCAAGTGAGCGTCAGTCAAAAAACGAATGCCAGGATAAGTACCAAAGGTGGCACAAAAAACACGAACGCATTCAAACAAATAAGCAAAGCAAACTCGTACAGGTTTGTCTTCAGTGAATGGTGAGAGGAAGCAGGGGGGCGAGGGCAAATAAATACAGTAAGTACAGCAAAAGTCAGTCAGCCAGTATGACAATAATTCAAATGACACTAGTCTGCAAAATAATGGCGATGCTCTCAAAAGGGAGATACTGGCAGATTTCCATCCATCCGTCCGTCTATCTGTCGAATGTGTGCTAACTTTCGAAGGAGTACATCTAGCTGTTGGAAATTTTGCACAAATACTTGTTATTAGCGTAGGTCGGTTGGGATTCTGAATGGGCCATATCGGTTCACGTTTTGATATAGCTGCCATATAAACCGATCTGGGATCTTGACGTCTTGAGCCACTAGAGGGCGCAATTCTTATCCGATTGGGATGAAATTTTGCGCGACGTGTTTTGTTATGATATCCAACAACTGTGCCAAGTATGGTTCAAATCGGTTTATAACCTGATATAGCTGCCATATAAACCGATCTTGGGTCTTAACTTCTTGAGCCTCTAGAGTGCGCAATTCTTATCCGATTGGAATGAAATTTTGCACGACGTGTTTTGTTATGATATCCAACAACTGTGCCAAGTATGGATCGAATCGGTCCATAACCTGATATAGCTGTCATATAAACCGATCTTGGGTCTTGACTTCTTGAGCCTCTAGAGTGCGCAATTCTTATCCGATTGGCATGAAATTTTGCCAGACGTGATTTGTTATGATATCCAACAACTGTGCCAAGTATAATTCAAATCGGTTCATAACCTGATATAGCTGCCATATAAACCGATCTTGGGTCTTGACTTCTTGAGCTTCTAGAGGGCGCAATTCTTATCCGATTTGAATGAATTTTGGCACGACGTATTTTGTTATGATATCCAACAACTGTGCCAAGTATAATTCAAATCGGTTCATAACCTGATATAGCTGTCATATAAACCGATCTGGGATCTTGACTTCTTGAGCCTGTAGTGGTCGCAATTATTATCCGATATGCCTGAAATTGTACGACGGATTCTCTCATGACCATTAACATACGTGTTTATTATGGTCTGAATGGGTCTATAGGCCGATACAGCTTCCATATAAATCAATCTCTCTATTTTACTTCTTGAGCCCACAAAGGGCGCAAATCTTATTCGAATTGGCTGACATTTTACACAGGTCTCCAACATATAATTTAATTGTGGTCCAAACCGGACCATATCTTGATATCGCTCTAATAGCAGAGCAAATCTTTTCTTATATCCTTTTTTTTTTTGTCTAAGAAGAGATGCCGGGAAAAGAACTCGACAAATGCCATCCATGGTGGAGGGTATATAAGACTCGGCCCGGCCGAACTTAGCACGCTTTTACTTGTTTTTTTTTTATTATTTTTTGTTTTTTTATTTTTATTTTATTTAATTTTTTTCTTACATATTTTATTTTATTTTTAAAATCTCTGTAGACTATTATAACATGCAGCCCATCCACATACGGGCTGTTGATAGGACAGACCATTGACAAGTGATGAATATCAGGCACTGGGTCGATGGCTTGCTTGGTTGCTTGCTTTGATGACTTTGGCTGTCGTTCGTCCCATTGAAGGCTGCCACCGTTTCGAAAATCATGAAGGATACTTATTTGCTATGTACCACCATAGTGTACACATCTTATTAAGATTTCATTTAATCTCTACAAGAGCATCTTCCGTGGGTGCGGATGACAGAGATTTGCGCCAGCTTGCCCTGCGAGCAAAGAACTTTTGTTTATTAAACAACAGCATCTCAAGCCAACGACAAAAGCCGCGGCCGAGATAGCAACAGCAACTGCTGCTACACATTCAACAGCCAGTCAGTCAGTCACTCAGACCGAAAGTCAGGCAGCCAGCCAGCAAGCATAATTGAAATACTGCTGCAACAATCATCTTTGGCTCCGAACAACATCAGCATTCATCGACATTTGCTTGGCCTTTCCGTTTTGTCTGCCAGAATGGGGTGAATCTTTATGAAATGTTAACAGCAAACACTAAAGTTAAAAAAAAGAAAAAAAAAATGGAAAATGAAAAACGAAAAATTAAAATTGTATTAAACTGTAATCGAAAAAGTTTTTCCTTCTCCCCGTGCGTACATCAGACAAAATAAAACATTCCTCATTTCTTAAATCTAATATTGAAGTTGTCCAACAATCTCTACACAAAATCAAAAAATATTTGTTTAAAACTTTTTTCTTCTTTTTTCAAGCTTTACGGGTTTTTTTAAGTGCAGATGTTTGATGTATCGTAAACTAAATTCGATGAAATTAAAAAAATTCAACTGAGATTGGAAATTAAAAAGATTATCGAATTTAGAAAATAAAATAAAATTACATAAGGAAATTTTGTTCTTAAAAAAAATTTGAAAAAATTCTCAGTCAAGAAAACTTAATTCAGAAATATAATATTGTAATTTCATTTTGCGGTACCGATAGCTGTTTCTATAGCAAGACGGACCAAAATGGATAATTGGCAGTGTGCCATAGAAAAAACAAGTAAAAGCGTGCTATGTTCGGCCGGGCCGAACACGTTGTGCAAAATTTCATTCCAATCGGATAAGAATTGCGCACTCTAGAGGCTCAAGAAGTCAAGACCCCAGATCGGTTGGTATAACAGCTATATCAGGTTATGAACCGATTTGAACCATATTTGGCACAGTTGTTGGATATAATAGCGAAACACGTCGTGCAAAATTTCATTCAAATCGGATAAGAATTGCGCACTCTACAGGCTCAAGAAGTCAAGACCCAAGATCGGTTTATATGGCAGCTATATCAGGTTATAAACCGATTTGAACCATACTTGGCACAATTGTTGGATATCATAAGAAAACACGTAGTGCAAAATTTCATCCCAATCGGATAAGAATTGCGCACTCTAGAGGCTCAAGAAGTTAAGACCCAAGATCGGTTTATATGGCAGCTATATCAAAACATGGACCGATATGGCCCATTTAAAATACCAACCGACCTACACTAATAAGAAGTATTTGTGCAAAATTTCTAGCGGCTAGCTTTACTCCTTCGGAAGTTAGCGTGCTTTCGACAGACAGACGGACGGACGGACGGACGGACAGACGGACGGACATGGCTAGATCGACATAAAATTTCACGACGATCAAGAATATATATACTTTATAGGGTCTAAGACGAATATTTCGAGTAGTTACAATCAGAATGACGAAATTAGTATACCCCCCCCTCTTATGGTGGAGGGTATAAAAATTGTCTAAATGTAGTTCCGGCTATATGCCCAGCCAATTGTTCGCATACGCGACCGGTTTCAATCCGACTAGTCCGCATTCCTCGATATCTAAAAAAGCTGTATATCGATTGTTTTCCCATATGATCCCACCCCAGTTAAAAATCACTGCATTTCGTAGAATTGTATCAGTAGCGACATATAAAAACCTTAATAAGGAGATAAACTTATAGATAGAGCATACCTGCCTTTCCCTACCACAGGACCAAAATTTCGAAAATTTTATTTATTAAATTTCAATACTCAATGCTTTGGTGTATATGTAAACCCAATTTCGCCACAATCTGGGGAAAATTGGATAATTCATGTACCCAAATTCGGTACGGACTTTGAGTGGTCTAATAAATATAAGTCACTGTTGAATTTTGTATATCAAATTTCAACAAAATCGGGTAATATTGGTTGCCCAAAAAGTAATTGCGGATTTTTCATATAGTCGGCGTTGACAAATTTTTTCACAGCTTGTGACTCTGTAATTGCATTCTTTCTTCTGTCAGTTATCAGCTGTTACTTTTAGCTTGCTTTAGAATAAAAGTGTAAAAAAAGTATATTTGATTAAAGTTCATTCTAAGTTTTATTAATAATGCATTTACTTTCTTTTAAAAAATCCGCAATTACTTTTTGGGCAATCCAATAAATAGAGGTTTTATGAGCTTCAGACCCTTAACCGGCATATAGGTCTATATGACAGCTATATCTAAATACAATCCGATCGTTACCATCGGATGGTAACGGATGGCATGTGGCCTAAAACTACACACTCTTTCAAATTTCAGCGAAATCGGGGGATGATCTATATGGCAGCTATATCTAAATATAGTCCCATCTGAACCATACTTGGGTTAGATGTAGGGAGGCTTAAGATAATGTATTGTTTAAAATTTCAGCGAACACGGTTAAAAAATAAAGCTTTTATGGGCTTCAGACCCTTTATCGGCAGATCGGTCTATATGGCAGCTATATCTAAATATAGTCCGATCTGTACCATATTCGAGTCGGATGTTGAGAGTCTTAAAACTGCGCATTATTCCAAATTTTAGCGAAATCGGATAAAAAGTAAAGGTTTTATGGCCTTCAGGCCCCTTTATAGGGAGATCGGTCTATATGGCAGCTATATCTAAATATGGACCGATCTATTCTATATTAAGGTCAGATATCGGGAGGCTTAAAATAACTCACTGTTGCAAATTTCAGCTAAATCGTGTAATAAATAAACATTTTATGGTCTTCAGCCCCTTTATCGAGAGATCGGTCTATATGGCAGATATATCTAAATATAGTCCGATCTAAACTATTGGGTTGCCCAAAAAGTAATTGCGGATTTTTTTAAAGAAAGTAAATGCATTTTTAATAAAGCTTAGAATGAACTTTAATCAAATATACTTTTTTTACACTCTTTTTCTAAAGCAAGCTAAAAGTAGCAGCTGATAACTGACAGAAGAAAGAATGCAATTACAGAGTCACAAGCTGTGAAAAAATTTATCAACGCCGACTATATGAAAAATCCGCAATTACTTTATGGGCAACCCAATATATTTAGGTCAGATGTCGGGAAGCCTTAAACTATTCACTGTTAAAAATTTCAGCAAAATCGGATGAAAATAAAAGTGTTTAAGGGCATTAGATCCTTTATCGGTAAATCGGTTCGATCCTTTATCGGAAAATCGTTCAAAAACTTAACCAGAGTGTATCAAAAAGACTTATCTGTGCCAAATTTCAGCTCAATAACTCAATTTTTGAAGGCTCTAGAGTGATTACAACAGACGGACGGACAGGCACACGGACACCGTTAAATCGTCTTAGAATTTTACGACGATCCGAAATATATATACTTTGTAGGGTCAGAAATTGATATTTCGATGTGTTGCAAACGGAATGACTAAATGATTAAAACCGCCTATCCTATGGTGGTGGGTATAAAAATTCTTAACCGGATGGTCCTGTCCGTTAGTAAATGGAATAATAAATAAAAAAAAAAAATGAAAGGGTGGTAAGTTCGGCCGGGCCGAACTTTGGATACCCACCATCTCGGGTATATACGTAAACCACCTTTCATCAAATTCCGGCGAAAATTCCATACCTTATGCCCCATAGCAGCTATATCGAAATATCTTTCGATTTGGACCAAATACTTTAAGTACAAATCATTGTTCAATTGTGTATAACAAAATATTGGTCTTTTTAGTAGCTATATCTAAAAAAAAAACCGATCTGAACCATATACGACACGGATGTCGAAAAGCCTAATATAAGTCACTGTTTCAAATTTAAGTAAAACCGGATTATAAATGAGCCTTTTACGGGCTCAAAACCTTAAATCGGGATATCGGTCTATATGGCAGCTATATCCAAATCTGAACAGATTTGGGCAAAGTTGCAGAAAAGTGTCGAAGAGCCTAACACAACTCACTGTCCCAAATTTCGGCGACATCGTACAATAAATGCGCCTTTTATGGGCCTGAAGCCATAAATCGAGAGTTCGGTCAATATGACAGCTATATCGAAATCTGAACCGGTCTGGACCAAATTAAAGAAAGATGTCAAGTGGCCTAACACAACTCACTGTCCCAAATTTCAGCAAAATCGGATAATAAATGTGGCTTTTATGGGCCTAAGACCCAAAATCGAGAGATCGGTCTATATGGGGGTCATATCAAGATATAGTCCGATATAGCCCATCTTCGAACTTAACCTGTTTAAGGACAAATAAATAATGTGTACAAAGTTTTAGCTCAATATCTCTTTTTTAGCGTGATTTCAACAGAAAGACGGACGGACATGGCTTGGTCATGTTATATATATCCTTCGTAGGGTCGGAAATGGATATTTCGATGTGTTGCAAACGGAATGACAAAATGAATATACCCCCATCCTTCGGTGGTGGGTATAAAAATATATCGATGGCGTGATCCGTAAATGGATCCCAGTGCCTGGCCAGCCCTTTTTATTCCCACCATCATGGGATGGGGGTATACTAATCTAGTCATTCTGATTGTAAAACTTCGAAATATTTATCTAGGACCCTATAAAGTATATACATTCTAGATAGTCTCGACATCCTGAGTCGATCTAGAAATGTCCGTCCGTCCGTCCTTCTGTCGAAATCACGATAGTGGTCGAAAGGTAGTAGCTTGAAATTTTGCACAGATACTTAATATTGAAAACATTTCAGCGGTGGTTATCCCCTTACTAATGCTGGCAACATTTATGAGGTATCCTGTCAAGTTAAAATTGCTCTAGTAAGTGGTGTCACTATGTGGCACGCCGTTCGGATTCGGCATACCAAAGGAGGCCCCTTGTCATTGAGCTTTAACTTTGATCGGACCGCACTCATTGATAAGAAAGAAGTATCCCTTGTTCCTTAATGGAATGTTGATGGGAAATTTATTGGGTTGCCCAAAAAGTAATTGCGGATCTTTTAAAAGAAAGTAAATGCATTTTTAATAAAACTTAGAATAAACTTTAATTAAATATACTTTTTTATACCCTCCACCATAAGATGGGGGGTATACTAATTTCGTCATTCTGTTTGTAACTACTCGAAATATTCGTCTGAGACCCCATAAAGTATATATATTCTTGATCGTCGTGAAATTTTATGTCGATCTAGCCATGTCCGTCCGTCTGTCCGTCCGTCCGTCCGTCCGTCCGTCCGTCCGTCCGTCCGTCCGTCCGTCCGTCCGTCCGTCTGCCTGTCGAAAGCACGCTAACTTCCGAAGGAGTAAAGCTAGCCGCTTGAAATTTTGCACAAATACTTCTTATTAGTGTAGGTCGGTTGGTATTGTAAATGGGCTATATCGGTCCATGTTTTGATATAGCTGCCATATAAACCGATCTTGGGTCTTGACTTCTTGAGCCTCTAGAGTGCGCAATTCTTATCCGATTGGGATGAAATTTTGCACGACGTGTTTTGTTATGACATCCAACAACTGTGATAAGTATGGTTCAAATCGGTCCATAACCTGATATAGCTGCCATATAAACCGATCTTGGGTCTTGACTTCTTGAGCCTCTAGAGTGCGCAATTCTTATCCGATTGGAATGAAATTTTGCACGACGTGTTTTGTTATGACATCCAACAACTGTGCCAAGTATGGTTCAAATCGGTCCATAACCTGATATAGCTGCCATATAAACCGATCTTGGGTCTTGACTTCTTGAGCCTCTAGAGTGCGCAATTCTTATCCGATTGAAATGAAATTTTGCACGACGTGTTTTGTTACGATATCCAACAACTATGCCAAGTATGGTTCAAATCGGTCCAAAACCTGATATAGCTGTCATATAAACCGATCTTGGGTCTTGACTTCTTGAGCCTCTAGAGGGCGCAATTCTTATCCAATTTGAATGAATTTTGGCACGTAGTATTTTGTTATGATATCCAACAACTGTGCCAAATATGGTTCAAATCGGTTCATAACCTGATATAGCTGCCATATAAACCGATCTGGGATCTTGACTTCTTGAGCCTCTAGAGGTCGCAATTATTATCCGATTTGCCTGAAATTTTGTACGACGGATTCTCTCATGACCATTAACATACGTGTTTATTATGGTCTGAATCGGTTTATAGCCTGATATAGCTCCCATATAAATCGATCTCTCTATTTTACTTCTTGAGCCCACAAAGGGCGCAATTCTTATTCGAATTGGCTGACATTTTACACAGGTCTCCAACATATAATTGAATTGTGGTCCAAACCGGACCATATCTTGATATAGCTCTAATAGCAGAGCAAATCTTTTCTTATATCCTTTTTTTGCCTAAGAAGAGATGCCGGGAAAAGAACTCGACATATGCGATCCATGGTGGAGGGTATATAAGATTCGGCCCGGCCGAACTTAGCACGCTTTTACTTGTTTTACACTTTTTTTTCTAAAGCAAGCTAAAAGTAACAGCTGATATGACAGAAGAAAGAATGCTATTACAGAGTCACAAGCTGTGAAAAAATTTGTCAATGCCGACTATATGAAAAATTCGCAATTACTTTTTGGGCAACCCAATAGTATTCAGTAGGTCGTTGGGGATTGCGAATAGGCCATATCGGTTCAAATTTGTATATAGCTCCCGTATAAACCGATATCCCGCTTTGACTTCTTGAGCCCCTGGAAGCCAACATTTTTGTCCAATTTAGCTGAAATTTTGCATATAGTGTCCTGCTATGACTTCCAAGAACTAAGTGTGGTTCAAATCGGTCAAGAAGCTGTTATGGCTCCCAAATAAACCGATCTTCGGATTTTACATCTTGAGCTCCTGGAAGGTGCTACTTTTGTCTGATATGGCTACAATTGTGAATACAAAGTTCCGTTAAGACTTCCAACAACTTGCCTAGTACGGTCCAAATCGGTCAAGAACCTGATATAGCACCTATATAAACTGATCTTCAGATTTGACCTCTTGAGCCCCAGGAAACGTCATCCTTATTCGATTCGGCTGAAATTTTGAGCATAGTATTCTGTTAAGACTTCCACAACTGGTCCAAGTACGCTTCAAATCGGTCTATAACCTGATATAGCTCCCACATAAACCGATCTCCCGATTTGATTTCTTGAGCCTCTGGAGGCCCCATTTTTTGTCCGATTTAGCTGAAGTTTTACACATAGTGGTCTGTTATGTCTCTCAACAATTGTGCCAAGTACGGACCAAATCGATTAAGAATGTGATATAGCTCCCATATAAACCGATCTCCGGATTTTAATTCTTGAGCCCTTACAAGCCCCGAATTTAATCCAATTTGACTGAAATTTTGCATATAGTCTTCTGTTATGACTTTCAACAACTGTACCAAGTATGGTCCAAATGGGTCTATAATAAGATATAGCTTCCATGTTTTAGCAGAATCCATGGTGTTGGGTTCCCAAGATTCGGCCCGGCCGAACTTAGCACGCTTTTACTTCTTAATCTTACTGTACATAATTTGCTAGGTTATTGCCCTGTGATCTTATCGTTGCTTCTTAAATTCCTCAATCGAAATGTTTTCAACCAAAAAATGTATTGGGTTGCCCAAAAAGTAATTGCGGATTTTTTAAAAGAAAGTAAATGCATTTTTAATAAAACACTTTTTTTCTAAAGCAAGCTAAAAGTAACAGCTGATAACTGACAGAAGAAAGAATGCAATTACAGAGTCACAAGCTGTGAAAAAAATTTGTCAACTCCGACTATATGAAAAATCCGCAATTACTTTTTGGGCAACCCAATAATTCTATTTTTAATCAAAGGGACACGGCTATAGCCGGAAAACAAATGTTTCTTTATATAGGGAACCCCAAGGCTCGGCCAGGCCTCCATAAGAAATATATAAATTTTGTGAATAGTATTCTTGGCGAATATGGTCTGGATCAAACGATATTCGTATAAAGCTGTCATAAGATCATGACCCAATATAAGGTGCATTTACGACCCGATTTCGCAGATATGTAAGCAGTATTAGAATTGCACATATCTTCTCATATGGAACGATTTTCCGATTTAACGTTTTGGATCGCTAAAAGCCCCATTTATCACTTAATTCCATTTAAATGTCATACATTATATTTTATCAGACCACTACATATCTCCGCCCAATCTGATTCAGAGAGAGAAGGAAAAACCTGGCAATAGACCTTGGCTTGAAATCGATTTTTACTCTGTTATTTCCAAAAGAATCCGCAATGCAATGTCTGACATTTGTCTTGCAGAATAAACAAAAAACTCCATTTTGAAAAAAAAAAAAAAAAAAATTAGTTAGGTCCTTTTGTATTAAGCAATGGATTCATGCATCGGCAGATTTTCACTTATAGCGCTGAAGTTATATTAATTTTGCACAGATTTGCTCGAAATTTAATTTGCATTGTTTCATTACCTAACTGATAACCTCTGTCAAATCTCCATCAAAATCTGTTTAGATTTGAATATAGCGTGCATATAAAGGGTGATTTTTTTGAGGTTAGGATTTTCATGCATTAGTATTTGACAGATCACGTGGGATTTCAGACATGGTGTCAAAGAGAAAGATGCTCAGTATGCTTTGACATTTCATCATGAATAGACTTACTAACGAGCAACGCTTGCAAATCATTGAATTTTATTACCAAAATCAGTGTTCGGTTCGAAATGTGTTCATTCACCGTAACGTTGCGTCCAACAGCATCTTTGAAAAAATACGGTCCAATGATTCCACCAGCGTACAAACCACACCAAACAGTGCATTTTTCGGGATGCATGGGCAGTTCTTGAACGGCTTCTGGTTGCTCTTCATTCCAAATGCGGCAATTTTGCTTATTTACATAGCCATTCAACCAGAAATGAGCCTCATCGCTGAACGGTAAATGAACACAATTCGAACCGAACACTGATTTTGGTAATAAAATTCAATGATTTGCAAGCGTTGCTCGTTAGTAAGTCTATTCATGATGAAATGTCAAAGCATACTGAGCATCTTTCTCTTTGACACCTTGTCTGAAATCCCACGTGATCTGTCAAATACTAATGCATGAAAATCCTAACCTCAAAAAAATCACCCTTTATTTATATTTTTCAATTTACACTTATATGGTAGCCCACACCTACTTTCCGTATAGTCGGCTTCGTCGACTTTTGCCTTAACTTCATTGATTTTCCAGCTGTAATTGCAAATTGTTTTCTCGCAGCTGTACATTCCTCATTTTAAAAATAATATAATTTCCAATTTGGGTTATTTGACTAACGACCAAAACTATATCTTTAATCAATTGAGAGTTCTTATCCGCAATGGTTTCATGCTCCATCGAACGTGGAGGGATTAGCTTTAGCAAAATAGAAATGAAGTGCAATCCAATGTTACAACAAATCCCATTTACCCATGCACCAAATCCCAACATGCACGACACCCTAACCGCCAATTCAAATTGAGGGGATTTTTCAATAAACTTTTTTCACTATGGGTAAAATATTTTCTCTGCTTATACCCAACTCCATAACTAAATATGTATGCGAGAGAGGTGAGCACTTTGTAGCTTACACCCATATATTCGTATGTAAAAATTATTGCACTAGATTTTATTTGCTAATAAAACAGAAATTGAAAGTAATGTTACGGATTAGGTTACAAAAAATATAAAAAAAAAAATCCTTTTGCGGGAAAAAGGAATTATTTTTGGTTTTTTTTCACATACCCACTCATGCATATAGGAGGATAAAAATCCCTTTATAGAACTTCTGCATGATATACAAGAGCAGAAGAACAAGAACAACAACGCAAATATTCATAAAGTTTTCATTGGAGATTTTATGCGAATTCTACTAAAAATGTAAAAAAAACCAACGAATCGAAGATTGGTTAATAAAGTTTTATGTTTAATACCTTTCCACAAGCATGAATGTGCGTTTGACGTCTGTTCGTTCAGACATCCTTGTGTATGAATGATTTTAACCGAGACTGAAGGTGTAGATTACAGTGCGTTTGTTGGGAGTGTAGAAAATCGTATATAGGTCGCATATTAAACTATCTGCCGATTTTAATTCTTGAGCCGATAGAGGGCTCAATACTATTCGATTTGGCTGAATTTTGAACATGGTCTTCTGGTATGACTTGGAACATGCATATTAAAAAAAAAAGTATGAAGCTGCTGCTCCACTGTGGTGCAGACATTAAGCCCGGAAAATATATCAGCAACATTCTCTATTCTCATATATCTATATATTATTTATTTGAATCCCATATTGCCATTGCCCTCAAAATTGGATATCAAATTCGTTTTCTAATCTCATTTAAACTCCTTATTGCAAAAGTCAGCAAATATGTCCGGTTTGGGGTATTGGCCCTAAAAACTATGAAATTTAGTTCCACTCTCTTTAAGACCCAAATTGTCTTGGTGAGCAAATACGTCCTATTTGGGGGCTATTATGATGGTGGGACGTCCGCTAGACTGTTGGTCCCTAATGTTGATATCAGATACGTGGTCTACTCCCATATGCCTTTAATTTGAGCCCCATATTTCCATAGTCGGCAAATATGACCTGTTTGGGGGTTATTTTTGGGGATGGGCGGCCACTCAGTGAGTTGACCTTGAAAACATATATCGGATTCGTGTATCACTCTAAAAACCCTCTTATTTGAGCCTCATGTTGCAATAGTCAGAAAATATTTACTATTTGGGTGGTGTTGTGTGGGTGAGGTGGCCCCATAGACACTTTTCACGAATATTGATATCAGACACGTGCTTTACTCCCAAAGACCTTTCATTTGAGCCCCATATTGCTATGGTCGTAAATGTGTCCCCTTTGGGGGATGTTTTTGGTGAGAGGCGGCGCCCCAAACACTTGGTCCCATATTTGGATATCAGATTCGTGTTCTACATTCAAATACCTTTTATTTAAGCCCCCAGTACATTTAAATACCTTTTATTTAAGCCATGGTCAGTAAATAAGTCCTGTTTGGGGGTGTTTTGGGAAAGGGGTGGACCCCCAGAAATGTGGTGCCACATTTGGATATTAGATTCGTATTCTACTCGCAAATACCTTCCATTTGAGTCCCATATTGCCATGGTCGGTAAATACGTCCGATTTAGGGGTGTTTTGGGGCTTGGGGTGGTCCCCCTAGCACTTGGTCCGACAATTGGATATCGGATACGTTTTTTATCCTAAATACCTTTCATTTGAGTCCCATATTGTCGTGATTGGTCTAAATATATGTTTGGTAGGTTTTAGGGTGGGGCAGCCCCCCTACGTACCCCATCCGAAATTTGAATACCAAATTTTTATTTTTAGGGTGCTATATGAGAGCACACAAAATTGAGCTTAAATCGCACCACCCATCTCCGAGATCTGGCGTTTCTGAAAATTAGGGTAAGGGGGAGGGTCCGCCCCCCCTTCAGATATCAAAAAATGTAGTACCCTATTTTCACCCAGGGTCATTTTGCACCATCTGTGAAAATTTCAAGAAAACCGGTTCAGCTGTTTCTGAGTCTATAAGGAACACACAAACATACAAACAAACAAACACAAATTGATTTTTATATATAAGATTTTGGCCGACATTCGTCTTTGAAAATGCGGTAGCCAGAATTTGGGTCCTATTGTAAAAAATCTTGCTGTTCTATTCAATATTTTAGTAAGCACACAAAATTAGTCTGACAATACTTATACATAGGTTCTATTTATTAAAAGTAGTAGGTAGACTCGGTTGTGTAGGGTATTATTTAGTCGTCTGCGTCCGACTTTAGCCTTTCCGTACTAGTTATTGTTCTTCTTTCCCCAATTTTCCAATGCACTGTTGATATTTATGATTTTCGCAGGATTTTGGTTTAAATTTCCGCTCAATTTGCTTACAGACGCATACGCCGTTCATTCATAACTTCGAGTTGAGTTGCATGAGAAGTTTGTTTTTTTTTTTGTATGCATGAGTGTATGTGTGGGTGTGTTTGCGTGATTGCTGTGCCGTATGCCACCGCCGCCACGGCTCACTCACACAATACAAATTGAAGTAAATTTCAATAAAATTGGTAAATATGTAATAAAGTTGTTAATAAAAAGCAATAACGGTGATGATGACGACGATGAAGATTTTCACAATGTAGGCCAGGCAGTGGGTTACAGGGATAGCAGACCATGGCATTTGAATATCAGAGCATGCGATGGCGATGATGACGATGGCGACGACGACGAGGACTTCAATGCCACTTTTTTACTGCATTTACAGAAAATCACTGCGGTGGCGTCTGAGAGGCAAGGGTATGGGCCATAATTGGTGCAATTGCATTTTATCGTAGTTTAATATCTTCATTTACTCAACGAAGAGTTGAAAATAAAAAAAAAAAAATTACCACCGTTAAAAATGAGCCTGGCAAGGCAATGGGCTCTAACGAGCTTTTACGACAATTACACACAAATCGGTAACGAACAAAGCGGCTGAAGTCAGGGAAGCCATTAAGCGAATTAATGGAGAATTTCGTATCGATTTACGATTGCCACACTCATTCGAACTACTATTTAGAAAAGTGATTTTACTTTCCCACCACGCATATCTAGTATAGGTGGGTGCAATGGGTGTGCTGGCTTTACAGATATTGTATTTTGAAAACTTTGCACACAATACCAACTACGACATAAATTTGTGTTTATTCCATGTGGCATATAAAAACAAAACAATTTAAATTTCATTAGTGCGAAAGGTATAAAGAAATTTATTTATACAAAGTATGCATATATGAAAATATTTGTAAAGTATTTTTAAATGGAGGAGAAGAGCAAAAATAAAACTGAGAAGATTAAAATGTAAATTGAAATTTATGGAAAACCCGTAATGAAAGGCAAAAGTCGTGCGAAACCGATTATATAATACCCTACACCAGCGAGTCTGCCTACTTCTATTAAGAAAATGTGAGAGCAGTACAACAAAACAGGGCTACTATTGCCACAAAAGTGCCTATCAGAAAGATGTATGTGGAAGCTTTGTCTAAACCTGGACCAAGTCACTGTTTCAAATTTCAGCGAAATCGGATAATTAATAAAGCATTTATGGGCCTTAGACACTTTATCGGCAGATCGGTCTATATGGCAGCTATATCTAAATAAAGTCCGATCTGAACCATATTTGGGGCATATGTTGGGATGCCTAAAGCTACTTACGGTTTCAAATTTCAGCAAAATCGGTTAAAAAATAATTCTTTTAAAGGACTCAAACCCTTTATAGACAGATCGGTCTAAATGGCAGCTAAAACTAAATATAGTCCGATCTAAAACTACTCACTGTTTCAAAATTCAGCGAAATCGGTTAAAAATAATGCTTTTAAGGACTTCAGACCCTTTATCGGCAGATTGGTCTATATGGCAGCTATATCTAAATATAGTCCGATCTAATCCATATTTGGGTCCTATCTTGGGAGACCTAAAACTACCCACTGTTTCAAATTTCAACAAAATCGGATAAAAAATAATGCATTTATGGGAATTAGACTCTCATCGGCAGATCGGTCAATATAGCAACTATATCCAAATATGGTCCGATTTGGCCCGTTCAAGAACGTAATCAGCGTGCATCAAAAAGACGTATCTGTGCCAAATTTCACCTCAATATCTCAATTTTTGAAGCCTGTAGAGTGATTACAACAGACGGACGGACAGATGTACAGACGGACAGACACACGAACATCGTTAAACCGTCTTAGAATTTTACGACGATGCGAAATATATATACTTTGTGGGATCGGAAATTGATATTTCGATGTGTTGCAAACGGAATGACTAAATGAATATACCCCCTATCCTACGGTGGTGTGTATAAAAACAAGTCAAATGACGTTAAATTCGGCCGGCCCGAACTTTGGATACCCATCACTACGGGTATATATGTTAACCACCTTTCACCATAAAGCGGTGTAAAATTCATAATTTATGCCCACATAGCAGCTATATCGAAATATGGTCCGATTTCGACCAAATTCGGCACGGACATTGAGAGGTACTAGTCATTGTTCAAATTTGTACAACAAAATATTGGTTTTTTTGGTAGCCATCTGGGTCAAATTGAAGAAGGATGTCGAAGTGCCCAACACAATTCACTGTCCCAAATTTCGGCAAAATCGGACAATAAATGCGCCTTTTATGGGCCTAAGACCTTAAATCGAGAGATGTGTCTATATGACAGCTATATCCAAATCTGGACCGATCGTGTGGCTTAAAACAACTCACTGTCCAAATTTCAGCATAATCGGGTAATAAATGTTGCTTTAATGTTCCTAAGACCTTAAACCGGCGGATCGGTCTATATGGGGACATAATAACGAGATTTCGATATATAGCTGGAAAATCACAACCGGCTATTGTTGGCGAATTCAAACACCTCAAAGTGAACACAGTGTTTCGTTATAATGATACTGGTAGCCTTGCTAAATGCCATAGGGGTGGCACAAATGATTGCAGTATTTTTTGTGCCACCCCCAACACCAGAAATGGTTCAGCGAGTAAAGGATCGAATTCAATGAAATCCATGCCTTAGTGGCAACTAAATGGTTAAACATATTAAAAATATCCCATCAAAGAATGCAACATATATTGAAAAACGAGCTCTCGGTAAAGCATTAAAAATTCCAAAGGCATACGAGGAAAGGAGGCCAATTCAAAACAAGTAAAAGCGTGCTAAGTTCGGCCGGGCTGAATCTTGAAAACCCACCACCATGGAATCTGCTAAAAATTTATACAAAATTGATTTAGTTGAAGGGCATAGTTTTATTTTACATACCTAACTTCTATCAAACCAGCAAAAATTAAATTTCTAGGAACCGAACAAGGATAATCGAGAGACAAGCTTACATCAGGTTGTAGACTAATTTGAACAGTACTTGGCACAACTGTTGGAAGTCGTAACAGTATACGACATGCAAAATTTCTTCCAAACCGGAAAAAAAAATTGCGGCTTTTAAAGGCTCAAGAAGTCACATCAGGAGATCGGTTTATAAAGGAGCTATATCAGGTTACAGACCGATTTAGACCGTACTTGGCACAGTTGTTGAAAGTAGTAATAAAAGACTACATGAAAAATTTCAGCCAAATCGGACTTGTAAATGCTAAAGAAGACAAATCTGGAGATCGGACTGTACTTGAAACAGTTGCTGAAAGTCATAACAGAACACTACATGCCAAATTTCAGCCAAATCGGATTAAAATTGTAAGGGCTCGAGAAGTCAAAAATGGGGATATCGGCTTATATGGGAGCTATATTGTGTTTTAGACTGATGTAGACCGTACTTGGAAGAGTTGTTTAAAGTCATAACAGACTTTGCAAATGTCCGAACGGTACGCTAATGGTGTGTTTTTCTGTGTCCATTCCACCTGTATGTCTGGCAATTTTTTTATACCCACCACCGAAGGATGGGGGTATATTCATTTTGTCATTCCGTTCACAACACATCGAAATATCCATTTGCGACCCTATAAAGTATATATATTCTTGATCAGAGTAAAAATCTAAGATGATCTAGCCATGTCCGTCCGTCTGTCTGTTGAAATCACGATACAGTCTCAAAAAAAAAAAAAAAAAAAAAAATAAAAAAAAAAAAAAAAAAAAAAAAAAACATATTGAGCAGAAACTTTCCACAGTTTCTTTTTTGTCCATAAGCAGTTTAAGTTCGAAGATGGGTTGTGTCGCACTATATCAAGATATAGTCCGATTTAGGGTCTTAGGCTCATAAAAGCCACATTTATAATCCGATTTTGCTGAAATTTTGGGACAGTGAGTTGTGTTGGTCCAGTCGACATCCTATGCAATATGGCACAGATCGGTCCAGATTTGGATATATCTGCCATATAGACCGATCCTCCGATTTAGGGTCTAAGGCCCATAAAAGCCACATTTATTATCCTATTTTGCTGAAATTTGGGGCAGTGAGTTGTATTTGATCATCCAACATTCTTTTTCAATTTAAATCAGATCGGTTTAGGTTTGGATATAGCTGCCATATAGACAGATTTCTCGATTTAAGGTTTTGGGCCTATGAAAGGCGTATTTATTGTCCGATGTCGCCGCAACTTGGGACAGTGAGTTTAAATCGGAACATATTTCGAAATAGCTGCTATGGGCCATAAGGTATGCATTTTTCATCTGATTTTGGCGGAATGTGGTTTACATATATACCCGAAGTGGTGGGTATCCAAAATTCGGCCTGGCCGAACTTAACACCTTTTTAATTGTTCTGTAATCAAAAATAAAACCAGTAAGGAAGGGCAAAATTCGGGCGGTGCCGACTGTATAATAACCTACCCTGTAAGTACAATGTGGGAGCTATATCCAATTGTTAACCAATTTTGATGGATTTCGACGAGCCAATATGTTCAAACTCTAATAACTATGGTTAACAAAGGACAACATTATTGCAAATTAGCCTAAATCCGATTTCGAGCAAACTTTTCAGATAATGTGGAGGTTGCGGAAAGCGTTGTGCAAAATTTTGGCAAGATTGGTCAATCAATGTGCTTGCAGTGGCTCTAGGGGTGAAAATCTGGCCATATGCATTAATGACAGCTTTATCTTAATCTGAACCATTTTATTGCAATATTTCTCAAAATCGGATGAACATATATATGAGAGATATATCTAAATATGAACCGATTTCCATGAAATCCACCAGTAATGTCGAGAGTCAAGAGAAAATCATTCCTGCCAAATTTTGAGAGAATCCGTTGACAAAAGACCATTTTATTGCATTATTACTGAAAATCGGACTAACATATATATGGGAGCTATATCCTAATCTGAACCGATCCAAATAAAATTCACCAGTTATATTGCGAGTCATAAGAAAATCCTTCTTGCCAAATTTCAAGATAATCGGTTGACAAATGACCATTTTATTGCTGTTTTACTGCAAATCGGACGAACACATATATTGGAGCTATATCCAAATCTGAACCGATTTCTATAGAATTCACCAGTTCTATTAAGAGTCATAAGAAAATCTTTCTTGCCAAATTTCGACAGAATCGGTTGATAAATGACCATTTTATTGCTGTATCACTGCAAATCAGACGAACATATATATGGGAGCTATATCCAAATCTGAACCGATTTTTATAAAATTTACCAGTTCTATTAAGAGTTATAAGAAAATCCTTTCTGCCAAATTTTGAGAGAATCCGTTGACAAAAGACCATTTTATTGCAATATTACTGAAAATCGGACTAACATATATATGGGAGCTCTATCTAAATCTGAACCGATTTCGAGCATACTTTATAGAAATTGTGAAAGTCGTCGAAGAAATCATTGTACGAAGTTTTGGGAAGATAGGTCAATAAATGCGCTTGCAGCGGCATTAGGAGTGAAAATCGGGCGATATATATATTGGGTTGCCCAATAAGTAATTGCGGATTTTTCATATAGTCGGCGTTGACAAATTTTTTCACAGCTTGTGACTCTGTAATTGCATTCTTTCTTCTGTCAGTTATCAGCTGTTACTTTTAGCTTGCTTTAGAAAAAAAGTGTAAAAAAAGTATATTTGATTAAAGTTCATTCTAAGTTTAATTAAAAATGCATTTACTTTCTCTTAAAAAATCCGCAATTACTTTTTGGGCAACCAAATATATATGAGAGCTATATCTAAATCTGAACCGATTTCCATGAAATTCACCAGTAATATCGAGAGTCAAGAGAAAATCCTTCTTGCCAAATTTTGAGAGAATCCGTTGACAAAAGACCATTTTATTGCATAATTACTGAAAATCGGACTAACATATATATGAGGGCTATATCCAAATCTGAACCGATTTTTTTCAAATTTCAATAGGCTTTGTCTTTAGGTCGAAAAACGGGCCTATACCAAATTTGAAGACGATTGGATGAAAACTGCGACCTGTACTTTGTACACAAATTATCATGGACAGACGGACAGATAGACGGACGGACAGACAGACAGACGGACATAGCTAAATCGAATCAGAAAGTGATTCTAAGTCGATCGGTATATTTATCAATGGGTATATCTCTCTTCCTTTTGGGTGTTACAAACAAATGCACTAAGTTATAATACCCTTTACCACAGTAGTGGTGTAGGGTATAAAAACCTTTCCTTCAACCGATATTCAATCTCATGGTCAAACAGCCCGTGTCTCTCCCTTTTGACAGATTAATTACAAATATTTTGATTTTAATTGATCGAACGTTGCTTTAATTTGTTGTTATTCTTTTTTGTTTGATTTCGCTCTAAAATATCCCATTATTCTAATATAACGCATTTGAAAAACATCTCACCTTAAATTTTTGTACCCTCAATTTATACCACCTGTGTCCAACAAATCCGCCAATAAAATAATTATTAGCATATAAAAAAATAGCCAAAAATGACTTTTATCTTCTCCGGTGATAGGTAGACTGTGACTCGTTCTATTTTCCAAAAGGACATTTTATTTCTTTATGGTGTCCAAAGGACATCTGTTACCATACAGCATTTAGCAGAAAACAAAACAAAAGAAAAATAAAAAAAAAAAAAATTCTCAAACAGTTGGCACTTAATTAGTTTAAATTTTATCACATTTTTATGCTAAATTGCCCCTATTAAAAATCCACTTGGCAGCAATCCAAGAAGACAAACAGAGACATTTTCAATTACATCGAACATAATCTGTGGATTTTATGGCTATGAATGGCGTTATCGTAAATCATCTACCAAAGCAAAGCAGGAAACTCGCTGGCAATGAAGAAGGCAACAAATTACGTCAATGTTAAATAACAGAGCCATGATTCCTTTTCGGGCTGTTTGGAAAACCAAGCACAAACTGTGGCATGCCATGTTGAACTGTTGAATATTAAATGTGCAACTGGTGTTGTGATGTTACAACACCAGAAGTCGCCTCAAAGAGGGAGTAAAGCGCAGCAGCAGTGTTGTTGCTTCTATTTTTGGGGATGTTTTTCATTTTTAAGAGGTTATTGCACACTGTTGTTGTTGTTGTTGTTAGTAATGGCAAAACTCTTGGAAACTGTTTATATGTTACCCCTGTTGAAGAGAAAAACTGTTATAAATGTAGCTAAGTGGAGAAATAAAAGCTCTGGTATCCCCTTTTTAGCACACTTTTCCAAAGGTGTTGTGCAACAGAGCAATGTTGCCTATGACAGGCTATGTTAAGGACATTCGTTTTGTGTGCTGTTACAATTCGAGATAAGCTCTTCTATAACGTTTAGGAGTTGAGATAAATAAAATCGTGTAATGTTAAATGACGCATTTGATTTGTTTTGCGAAATCGATTTCAAACGAATCAAATATTTATTGGAGTTTCAGTGTTGAATGGAATTGTTGAAAAAGTTTAGTGAAATGGTTTGAAGAACAACTTTTTGTTTGTTCCTTAATCAGGACGGAAATTGATTAAATTTTGCGCACGTATTGGGACGTCATAAAGAACACCAGTCTAAAAAGTCCATATCGGATGAAAAATATATATATTGGAGCTATAACTAAATCTGTACCGATTTTAATACAACTTTGCAAACGTGATGGGACATCAACTGGAATATCCTTTTCAAGATTTTATATACCTCGGAACAAAATTGTGGTATCTTAAGTCGTTGTAGGTCATATCGGATGAAAGATATGTATGAGAGCTATATCTGAATGTGACGATTATATCAGCGTTCGAAATTTGGCCTAAAAGGTGACTTGTTCAAAATTATACAACAATTGCACAACAAATGCGACATGTACCTAAATCGAATCAGAGAGTGTTTCTAAGCCAATCGGTATACCATTTATGACTCTTGACATTAGTGGTGAATTTCATAGAAATCGGTTCAGATTTAGATATAGCTCTCATATATAAAGGGTGATTTTCTTGAGGTTAGGATTTTCATGCATTAGTATTTGACAGATCACGTGGGATTTCAGACATGGTGTCAAAGAGAAAGATGCTCAGTATGCTTTGACATTTCATCATGAATAGACTTACTAACGAGCAACGCTTGCAAATCATTGAATTTTATTACCAAAATCAGTGTTCGGTTCGATATGTGTTCATTCACCGTAACGTTGCGTCCAACAGCATCTTTGAAAAAATACGGTCCAATGATTCCACCAGCGTACAAACCACACCAAACAGTGCATTTTTCGGGATGCATGGGCAGTTCTTGAACGGCTTCTGGTTGCTCTTCACTCCAAATGCGGCAATTTTGCTTATTTACGTAGCCATTCAACCAGAAATGAGCCTCATCGCTGAACAAAATTTGTCAAAATTTGAACACATTTCGAACCGAACACTGATTTTGGTAATAAAATTCAATGATTTGCAAGCGTTGCTCGTTAGTAAGTCTATTCATGATGAAATGTCAAAGCATACTGAGCATCTTTCTCTTTGACACCATGTCTGAAATCCCACGTGATCTGTCAAATACTAATGCATGAAAATCCTAACCTCAAAAAAATCACCCTTTATATCGCCCAATTTTCACTTGTAAAGACACGGCAAACACACTTATTGACAATCTCTTCAAAATCTTGCATAACGCTTTCCTCCACGACTACTACAATATATGAGGAGCTTAGTCGAAATCGTTTCAAATAGATAGATATAGCTCCCATACATATATTTGACCCATTTGGACTAATGTAACAATAACATGGTCATTTGTTAATCGATTCATTCGAAATTTGGCAGGAAAATATTTTTATGACTCTTGACATTACTGTTGAATTTCATAAAAATCGGTTCAGATTTTAAAGATAAAATTTCATTAAAATTTTTCATAAAGAAAAAACCAGTATGGAAGGGCAAAAGTCGGGCAGTTCCGGCAGTATAATACCCTACACCTACCCTATATGTACAATGTGGGACCTATATGCAATTCTGAACCAATTTTGATGGACCTCGGGGAGCAAATATGTTCAAACTATTGGGTTGCCCAAAAAGTAATTGTCGGTATTATAGTATTGGGTTGCCCAAGAAGTAATTGCGGATTTTTTAAAAGAAAGTAAATGCATTTTTAATAAATCTTTGAATGAACTTTAATCAAATATACTTTTTTCCCCTTTTTTCTAAAGCAAGCTAAAAGTTACAGCTGATAATTAACAGAAGAAAGAATGCAATTACAGAGTCACAAGCTGTGAAAAGATTTGTCAAAGCCGACTGTATGAAAAATCCGCCATTACTTTTTGGGCAACCTAATAGTAATATAGTCGGCGTTGACAAATTTCTTCAACGGCTGGTGACTCTGAAATTGCATTCTTTCTTCTGTCAGTTATCAGCTGTTACTTTTAGCTTGCTTTAGAAAAAAAGTGCTCGAAATTTTGCTTATATTTGTTTGTTTGGCGTCAATTTTAATATGGGTACCACATGTATTGAAAGAAATTCATTTAACAAACCGAATCAACGCTTGTGATATGCACCTTAAACGCAATGAATTTGATCCGTTTTTAAAACGAATCATAACTGGAGATGAAAAATGGATTGTTTACAACAACGTTAGTCGAAAACGATCATGGTCCAAGCATGGTGAACCAGCTCAAACCACTTCAAAGGCTGATATCCACCAAAAGAAGGTTATGCTGTCTGTTTGGTGGGATTGGAAGGGTGTGGTATATTTTGAGCTGCTTCCAAGGAACCAAACGATTAATTCGGATGTTTACTGTCAACAATTGGACAAATTGAATACAGCCATCAAGGAGAAGCGACCAGAATTGGTCAATCGTAAAGGTGTCATATTCCACCAGGACAACGCTAGACCGCACACATCTTTGGTCACTCGCCAAAAACTGAGTAAGCTTGGCTGGGAACTTTTGATGCATCCACCATATAGCCCCGACCTTGCACCATCGGACTACCATTTATTTCGATCTTTGCAGAACTCCTTAAATGGTAAAACTTTCGGCAATGATGAGGCTATAAAATCGCACTTGGTTCAGTTTTTTGCAGATAAAGGCCAGAAGTTGTATGAGCGTGGAATTCTAAATTTGCCAGGAAGATGGCAAAAGGTTATCGAACAAAATGGCAATTATATATTTGAGTAAAGTTCATTCAAAGTTTTATTAAAAATGCATTTAATTTTTTTAAAAATCCGCAATTACTTTTTGGGCAACCCAATATAAAATCTACCGTTGACAAATGCCAACATTATGGCAAATTACCCAAAAACCTGACGAACGTATATATGGCAGCTATTTATAATTCTGAACCGATTCCGAGCAAACTTCTCAGATAATGTGGCAGTCGTCGAAGAAAGCGTTGTGCAAAATTTTAACAAGATTGGTCAAACAATGCGCTTGCAGTGGCTCTTAAAGTGAAAATCGGGAGATATGAATATATGGCAGCTATATTTAAATCTGGGCCGATTTCTATGAAATTCACCAATAATATTGAAAGTCATAAGGAAATCCTTCCTGCAAAATTTCAACAGAATCGGATAACAAATGACCACTTTTTTGCAATATTTCTCAAAATCGGACGAACATATATATGGGAGCTATATCTAAATCTAAACCGATTTCGAGCAAACTCTCCAGATACTGTGGCAGTCGTCGAGGAAATTGTTTAGCAAACTTTTGGCAAGATGGATGAATAAATGCGCTTGCTGTGACCCTAAAAGTTAAAATCGGGCGATATATTGGGTTGCCTAAAAAGTAATTGCGGATTTTTTAAAAGAAAGTAAATTCATTTTTAATAAAACTTAGAATGAACTTTAATCAAATATATAATTGCCATTTTGTTCGATAACCTTTTGCCATCTTCCTGGCAAATTTAGTATTCCACGCTCATAGAACTTCTGGCCTTTATCTGCAAAAAACTGAACCAAGTGCGATTTTATAGCCTCATCATTGCCGAAAGTTTTACCATTTAAGGAGTTCTGCAAAGATCGAAATAAATGGTAGTCTGATGGCGCATGGTCAGGGCTATATGGTGGATGCATCAAAAGTTCCCAGCCAAACTCACTCAGTTTTTGGCGAGTGACCAAAGATGTGTGCGGTCTAGCGTTGTCCTGGTGGAATATGACACCTTTACGATTGACCAATTCTGATCGCTTCTCCTTGATGGCTGCATTCAATTTGTCCAATTGTTGACAGTAAACATCCGAATTAATCGTTTGGTTCCTTGGAAGTAGCTCAAAATATACCACACCCTTCCAATCCCACCAAACAGACAGCATAATCTTCTTTTGGTGGATATCAGCCTTTGAAGTGGTTTGAGCTGGTTCACCATGCTTGGTCCATGATCGTTTTCGACTAATGTTGCTGTAAACAATCCATTTTTCATCTCCATCTCTATATCTAAATCTGAACCGATTTCCATGAAATTCACCAGTTATATTGAGAGTCAAGAGCAAATCCCTCCTGCCGAATTTCGTGAAAAGCGGTTACCAAAAGACCATTTCATTGCTGTATTACTGCAAATCGGACGAACATATATATGGGAGTTATGTCTAAATCTGAACCGATTTTGACCAAACTCTATGTATATTGTGGTAGTCGTCGAGGAAAGCGTTGTGCAATATTTTGTCATGATTGGTCAATAAATGTGCTTGCAGTGGCTCTAGGAGTAAAAATCGGGCGATATATATATATATAAATAAGAGCTATATCTAAATCTGAACCGATTTCCATGAAACCAGTAAAGTCGAGAGTCGTAAAAAATCCATCCTGCCAAATTTCGAGAGAATAGGTTAATAAATCACCATTCTATTGCCTTATTACTGAAAATCGGACGAACATATATATGGGAGCTATATCCAGATCTGAACCGATTTTTTTCCAATTTCTATAGGCTTTGTCTCTAGGCCGAAAAACATGCCTGCTCCAAATTTGAAGACGATCGGATGAAAACTGCGACCTATACTTTGTACTCAAATTAACATGGTCAGACGGACGGACAGACAGACGGACATAGCTTAATCGAATCAGAAAGTAATTCTGAGTCGATCGGTATACTTATCAATGGGTCTATCTCTCTTCCTTCTGGGTGTTACACCCAATGCATTAAGTCATAATACCCTGTACCTCAGTAGTAGTGTAGGGTATAAAAAATTTAACAAAAATTTTTCCGTAGACAGTATTTTTATAAATTTATTCAATTTCTTCCATAGGCAATATTTTTTATTATACTCTACACCAATACTGTGGTACAGGGTTCGAATTGGTTGAAATGTCAACCAAGGTTGACAAATGACAACACTATTGTAAATTACCTAAAATCTGACGAACATGTATATGGGAGCTACATCTAAATCTGAACCGATTTTGACCAAACTTCCTCGATATTGCGGTAGGCATCGAGTAAAGAGGGAGGTCACCGTAGCGCAGAGGTTAGTATGTTACCATGTCCGTCTATGACGCTGAACGCCTGGGTTCGAATCCTGGCCTGATTATCAGAAACAATTTTCAGCAGTGGTATTCCCCTCCTAATGCTGGCAACCTTTGTGAAGTACTATGCCATGTAAAACTTCTCTCCAAAGAGGTGTCGCACTGCGGCACACCGTTCGGACTCGGCTAGAAAAAGGAGGCCCCTTATCGTTGAGCTTAAACTTTAATCGTATTGCACTAAAATCACGCTACAGTCTTTAAAAATAGAGATATAGAGCTAAAAATTTGGACAGAATCTTTTTGATCATAAGCAGGTTAAGTTCGAAGATGGGCTTAATCGGACTCTTGTTATAACCCCCATATTGGCCGATCCGCCGATTTAGGGTCTTAGGTCCATAAAAGCTACATTTATTATCCGATTTTGCTGAAATTTGGGACAGTGAGTTGCGTAAGGCTCTTCAACAACTTTCTGCAATTTGGTCCAGATCGGTTCAGATTTGGATATAGCTGCCATAAAGACCGATCTCTCGATTTGAAGCTTTGGAGCCATAAAAGGCGCATTTATTGCCTGATTTCGTTGAAATTTGGTAAAGTGAGTTGCGTTAGGCCCTTCGACAACCCTCTTCAATTTGGTCCAGATCGTTTTGGATTTGGATATAGCTGCCATATAGACCGATCTCTCGCCTTAAAGTCTTGGCCCCATAAAAAGCACATTCATAATCCGATTTCGCTGAAATTTGACACAATGACTTATGTTAGGCTTTTCGACATCTGTGTCGTACATGGTTCAGATCGGTCTATATATAGATTTGGCTACCAAAAAGACTAATATTTTGTTTTACAAAATTAAAAAATTACTTGTACTTATTAGACCTCTCAATATCGTCGTGTCGAATTTGGTCCAAATCGGACTATATTTCGATAAACCTGCTATGGGGGTATACTTTTTGCATTTTTCACCGGATTACGACGAAAGGTGGTTTACATATATACCCGAGGTGGTGGGTATCCAAAGTTCGGTCCGGCTGAACTTTACGCCATTTTACTTGTTTTTATCGTCATTCCTTTTGTAACACCTTGAAATATTCGTCTAAGGCCCCTTAAAGTATGTATGTTCTTGATCTTCTCGACATTCTGAGTCGATCTAGCTATGTCCGTCCCTCTGTCGAAATGAATATATTTGGTTGCCCAAAAAGTAATTGCGGATTTTTCATATAGTCGGCGTTGACAAATTTTTTTCACAGCTTGTGACTCTGTAATTGCATTCTTTCTTCTGTCAGTTATCAGCTGTTACTTTTAGCTTGCTTTAGAAAAAAAGTGTAAAAAAGTATATTTGATTAAAGTTCATTCTAAGTTTTATAGAAAATGCATTTACTTTCTTTTAAAAAATCCGCAATTACTTTTTGGGCAACCCATAGTGTTCGAACGCGTAGAGCTAGCCGATTGAATTGTTGCAGAGATACTTTATATTGATGTAGGGCGATGGCGATTGCAAATGGGCCACACCGGTTCAGATTTGGATATAGCTCCCACATAAACCGAACTCAAGATTTCACTTTTGCAGCCCATGGAAGCCACAATTGTTGTCCGATTTGGCTGAAATTTTGCATATAGTGTTCTGTTATGACTTCCAACAGCTGTTCTAAATACTATCCAAATCGGTCAAGAACCGTCTATAGCTCCCATTTAAACCGAACTAAGTAGCCACAATTTTCATCCGTTTTGGCTGAAATTTTGCACATAGTATTCTTTAATGACTCCCAACAACTGTGCCGTTCAAATCAGTCTAGAACTTGATATAGCTCCCATATAAACCGATTTCACCATTTCACTTCTTGAGCCTCTGGAAGCCGCAATTTTTGTCCGATTTGGCTGAAATTTGGCATATAGTGTTCTATTATGACTCTGAACAGCCAGGTACGATCCAATTCGGTCTATAACTAGATATAGCTGCCATATTTTAGCAGAATCAATGGTGGTGGGTTCCCAAGATTCGGCCCGGCCGGACTTTGCACGCTTTTATATGTTTTATGCTAAAGGCATGTTTTTTTTTTTAATTTTAGATATATTTTAATTGTTAAAAAAAGAAAAAATAAAAGTTTTTGTAATTGACACCTGAGTCGAACAATCCTCCTGAAGTCAGGGTCGAGTACAAATTGGTAGAGTCCTCTGCCTTGGTTTCAATTAGGTTCATTGTTTCTAATTCTGCCTCCTCAATGCGAATAGCTGGTCACTTTGTTTTAATCAATTTCAAAATTTCCTTTTTTTAATTTCCTTTGGCAATGGCAACAAAAGTGGGCAAAAAAAATGTTCCAACACTTTGGTCGTAGAAGCGACATCTTCATTAGGACTTCTCACATGAGTCAAAGGTAACCAATGGCATGTCAGTGGTTTTAAGGGCCCACAACCACATCATCGTCACAAAGGAGTAGAATGAAATACAATCGATTACCTACCTTATCGCTTCGTGTCATCGTGCAGCTTGAATCGTGTCTTCAAGCCAGGGGAAGAACAGGATGAGGTTGAGGGCAAAAGGGTTGTGTGACATTGGGTATTACAGTCGTTGTCAGGATCAAAATTCAAGCACCACATAGAAGGCACGTAACCCAACAACGTTCCTCTAATCCGTATTATGAAATGTCGAACAGCCAAATGGCAAAGAGGAAAGAAATTTTCCCAATCAGATGTTGATAAGAGAAAGGGGAACGAAGCAAAGCAAACCAAAGAAAATATTGAATATTACCATAATCCCGGTTTAACCTGTCAATCTAATGCCTGCGTTTTTTGTGACTTGTGATGAAAGCAAAATTATGCGAAAGACAATTCTTTGGAAAACATACAAAAATTGGCCGCCTCTATCCTTTATAGTTTGCATCAGCATTAGCATCAGCATCAGCATTAGCATCAGCATCAGCATTAGCTACAACATGAATAATCTAAATTGAAATTTGTATTTATATCATGTTTTCATTTGTAGAAAAATGTTTCCTTTAAGAATTGGATTTGTATGCCAATTTGAAGGTAATTGAAGCTAAAAATTGATTTTGGCTTCGACAAAGATGAAAAGGGTATTATTGTTAAAATTAAATAAATATATGGGATTTATCTGGCAGTAGCTCCAAAAGACAATTTGGGGTCTAAAGTTTTTCAAAAACTCAGAACGTTGCCTAGATCGACATTTTAGAGACACTTCTTCGATTGATGAAAGCCTTATAGTGACATCTAGGTATTGGCTTGTTACAGCTTGGTCCATGGAACTATCGATATAAGGGAGAATGGCGATAGAGGGATCACAATGGGCCATAAGGTGGCCACGGCGGTTAGCTAGACATCAATTGTATGGTATCATCCTCTCCAAAACTAACCTCTAATGCAAATTTTTGAAAATTTTTCCATGAACATTCCGTTTAATAACAGCAAAGTCACTTTGAGTTTGAATTCGATGAAATGATGAAAGCCTTATAGCGACATCTAGACATTGGCTTGTTACAGCTTAGTCTATGGAACTATCGATATAAGGGAGAAAAGCGATAGAGGGATCACAATGGGCCATAAGATGGCCTCAGCGGTTAGCTAGACATCAATTGCATGGTATCAAAAACTATCCTCAAATGCAAATTTTTGAAAATTTGCCCATGAACATTCCGTTTAATAACAACAAAGTCACTTTGAGTGACTTTGTTGTGAATCAAATATTCCAACTTTAAGTACTTAAGTAGAATGCCTCTCATTTAAGTCATTCAAACGAACATATAAGCCGATCGGGACAATATAAGCTTAAAACAAGTAACAGCGTGCTAAGTTCGGCCGGGCCTAATCTTATATACCCTCCACCATGGTCGCATCTGTCGAGTTCTTTGCGCTGTATTTAATTTTAGGCAAACAAAGAATAAATTATAAGGACGGAGGAGCAGCTATTTCTAGTTATAGTCCGATTCGGGGCTCAAGAAGCGAAATCGGGAGATCGTTTTATATGGGAGTTGATTCTGACCATATTTCACGTGTATGTTGAAAGCCATGGGAGAAGTCGTTGTACAAAATTTGTGCCATATCGGATGAGAATTGCGCTTTCTAGAGGCTTAAGAAGTCAAGACCCGAGATGGGTTTATATGACAGCTATACCAGATTATGCACCGATTTAAACCATACTTAACACAGTTGTTGAAAGTGATACCAAAACACTATGTCCAAAATTTCGGTCAAATCGGATGAGAATTGCGCCCTCTAGAGGCTCAAGAAGTCAAGACCCGAGATGTGTTTATATGGCAGCTATACCAGGATATAGACCGATTTGAACCATACTTAGCACAGTTGTTGGAAGTGATATCAAAACAATATGTGCAAAATTTCACTCAAATTGGATGAGAATTGCGCCCTCTAGAGGCGCAAGAAGTCAAGACCCAAAATGGGTTTATATGGCAGCTAAATCAGATTATGGACCGATTAGGACCATACTTCGCACAGTTGTTGGAAGTGATATCAAAACACTATGTGCGAAATTTCAGTCAAATCGGATAAGAATTGCGCCCTCTAGAGGCCCAAGAAGTCAAGACCCAAGATCGGTTTATATGGCAGCTATATCAGGTTATAGATCGATTTAAACGATATTAAGCACAGTTGTTGGAAGTGATATCAAAACGCTATGTGCGAAATTTTACTCAAATGGGACGAGAATTGCGCCCTCTAGAGGCTCAAGAAGTCAAAACCCAAGATCGATTTATCAGAATTTCGAAACGATGAAGAATATGTAAACTTAATGGGGTCTTAGGCGAATATTTCGAGGTGTTACAAACGGAATTACTAGATTAGTATACTCTCATCCTATGGTGGTGGGTATAATAAAAAGTCATAACAAAAGACATTGTGCAAAATTTCAGCCAAATCGCATAAGAATTGCGCCCTCTAGAGGCTTAAGAAATCAAGATCCCAGATCGATTTATATGACAGCTATACCATATGTACTGATTTAAACCATACTTTCCGCAATTGCTGGAAGTCATAACAATAGGATAAGACTTGCGCTTTCCAGAGGACTATGAAGTCAAAATCCAAGATAGGTTTATATGGCAGCTATATCAGGTTAAAGACCGATTTGAATCACAGGTTTAAGAAGTCATAACAAAATACCTCGTGCTTAAGTTCAGCCAAATCGAATGAGAATTGCGCCCTCTAGTGGCTCAAGAAGTCAAGATCCAATATCGGTTTATATGGCAGCTATATAGAAACATGAACCATTTTCAATCTTAACCGACCTACACTAATAAGAAGTATTTGTTCTAAATTTCAAGCGACTAGCTCTACTCCTTCGAAAGTTAGCGTGCTTTCGACAGACAGACGGACGGACGGACAGAAAGACGGACGGACGGACAGACAGACGGACGGACAGACAGACGGACGGACAGCCAGACGGACGGATGGACGGACGGACAGATGGACGGACGGACAGACGGACAGGCGGACGGACAGACGGACGGACAGGCGGACGGACGGACAGACGGAAGGACGGACGGACATGGCTAGATCGACTTAAAATGACATGACAATCAAGAATTTATATACTTCATGGGGTCTTAGACGAATATTTTAAGGTATTTAAATCGAAATGACGAAATTAGTATAACTCCATCTTATGGTGGTGGGTATAACAAACTATGCGATACATAGTGCCATCTAGTGTTTAAAGATTATTTCATCCAAATGTTGACCGTGACTGCGCCTCAAATGGTCCATCTGCTTAGTCCGATTTTGGCATATTTTTTCCAACATTTCGGCCAGTATCTCGCGAATCGTCACTGCAATGTTTTTTTCCAATGCGTCAATTGAAGCGGGCTTGTCTGTATAGACATGAGCTTTAACATACAATAGTCTAAAGGCGTTAAATCGCACGATCTAGGCAGCCAATTGAACGGTCTCGAACATAAAATAAAATGTTCAACGAATTCGACTTTCAATTAGCCCATTGTTATGAGTGCGGTGTGGCATATGGCACCGTCTTTTTGAAATCATATGCCATGCAAGTCAAGCTCTTGCATTTAGAGTAAAAAAAGAAAAAATGGATATCACCTCACGGTAGAGCTAATCAAGAAGAAGTACGGTCCAATGATGCCACCAGCCCATAAACTGCGCTAAGCTCTGGATTTTATACCCACCACCGAAGGATGGGGGTATATTCATTTTGTAATTCCGTTGGCAACACATCGAAATATCCATTTCCGACCCCATAAAGTATATATATTCTTGAACAGTATAAAAATCTAAGACGATGTAGCCATGTCGGTCCGCCTATCTGTTTAAATCACTCTACAGTCTTTAAAAATAGAGATAATGAGCTGAAACTATGCACAGATTTTTTTTTTCTCCATATGCAGGTTAAGTTCGAAGAAGGGCTATATCGGACTACATCTTGATATAGCCCCCATTTATACCGATCCTCCAATTTAGGGTCCTAGGCCCATAAAAGCCACATTTATTTTCCGATTTTGCTGAACTTTGGGATAGTGAGTTGTGTTAGGCCCTTCGACATTTTTCGTCAATTTGGCTCAGATCGGTCCAGATTTGGATATAGCTGCCATATAGACCGATCCTCCGATTTAGGGTCTTAGGCCCATAAAAGCCACATTTATTATCCGATTTTGTTAAAATTTGGGACAGTGAGTTGTGTTAGGTCCACCGACATCCTTCGTCAATTTGGCTCAGATCGGTCCAGATTTGGATATAGCACCCGTATATATTTTAAGTTTTGGGGCCATCAAAAACGCATTTTTTGTCCGATGTTGCCGCAATTTGGGACAGTGAGTTGTGTAAGGCCCTTCGATATCCTTCTTTAATTTGACCTAGATCGGTCTCGACTTGGATATAGCTGTCATATAGAACGATCTCTCGATTTAAGGTTTTGGGCTCATAAAAGGAGCATTTATTGTCCTATGTCGCCGAAATTTGGGTCAGTGAGATGTGTTGGCCCCTTCGACATCCTTCTTTAATTTGGCCTAGATCGGTCCGTATTTGGATATAGCTGCCATATAGACCAATCTCTCGATTTAAAGTCTTGGCCCCATAAAAGGCGCATTTAGAATCCGATTTTGTTAGGCTTTTCGACGTCCGTGACGTATATGGTTCAGATCGGTTTATTTTTATATATAGCTACCAAAAAGACCAATATTTTCTTATACACAATTTAACTATGGCAGACTTAATAGTATTTGGTCCAAATCGGAACATATACCCGAGGTGGTGGGTATCCAAAGTTCGGCCGGCCGAACTTAACGCCTTTTTACTTGTTTTTTTTTGGAAAACTTTCCTTTTGCGTATTAAAAATCATCCATTATAAGCAAGCTTACAGTAAGCGCCAACATAAAGTGTACAAAAGCCATACTTTTACAAGCTTTTTGTGTCAAATACCTCAAACTTAATTTCATAACTAAGTAAAATGTTTTTCAGAAAGGACAGTTTATTATTTTCATACATTTAAAGATGAAACAATGTTTTTTTTTATCAAATGCTTTTCTGCACTTTATTTTGGCTCTCACTGTATACACACAAAATACAAGTAACGCCTTTTTACTTGTTTTTTTTTGGAAAACTTTCCTTTAGCGCCTTAAAAATCATTCATTATAAGTAAGCTTACAGTTAGCGCCAACATAAAGTGCACAAAGCCATACTTTTACAAGCTTTGTCTCAAACTTAATTTCACCACTAAGTATAATGTTTTTCAGAAAGGACAATTAATTATTTTCGTATTTAGTTTAGCTAGTAAATTTAAAGACGAAATAATTTTTTTTTAATCAAAGGCTTTTCTTTTTTTGGCTCTCACTGTATACCCCACCACAACCACCATCACTCCACAAAAATCTCGCATGAATTACTTTTATGGTGTTTTCATCAGTCTAAACAGTCTACACGACCTGTTTTATTTTGAATTCTAAGCAGAGCAACGCTTTTCTACACTTTATTTTGGATCTCACTGTATACCTCCACACACTCACCATCCCTCTACAAAAATCTCGTATGAATTATTTTTATGGTGTTTTCATCAGTCTAAACACGACCTGTTTTATTTTGATTTCTAAGCAATATTCGAAAAGATTTTTCTACCCAAATATTTACCTTTGAGGACGAATGGGACATATATGTCCCATGATTTTGTTCTTAGAAGGAGCAAAATTTTTACCATTTGGCTACACTTTAGTTGGTAAATAGGACAAATCCAAGAACGAATATGCAGAAAAATCAATACTTTATCGAGCGGTGAATTCTTCGCCCTCAAAGGGTTAAAGCTCTCTGACTTTCGTATGCGTTCTTGTACCAATTATCTGTAAACTTGTGCGCAATGGTCTGTGTCTTTCGAATAGTTCATAAGTTCGTGTATAGGGGTGTAAGTAATATGTGGCATTTCTAAAAAGAATCGTTTTTTTCCTTGGATTTTTGCGCCAGTACATCTACGCCTTAAAAATTTGGTATGTGCCTAGTTAAAGTGCAATATGCTGCAAGTGCGGTTATTTGTTCTTGAGATTTGTTTTTAATACTTGGGCCAGGTTTGTCAGACGATAGTTCAGATTTTAATTTTGTCTTAGCTGTTGCTTTTTGCCAAAAATTTAAATATTTAAACCAAGATTCTCATTGTTAATGGCCCATTTGGACACCTCGTAGTACATAATTTTGCCCTAAAAATATTTTAACGTACCTTAATCCCAAGCTGCACTCTAACCACAAAGTCTGTCACATACCCACCACAATGTTTGTAATGGACCAAATTGGCAGACATTAGTTGTTGAACAGCTACAAAAGATTTTAGTAAGTCTAGCACCAAAACATTAAAACTTTCATATTTGTTGATGGTCATACAAACAGCAAATGGGCTACCAAGTGCAATGAAATATGGCAACTTCTTAGAAGCTGGGAACCAATGTGGGCGTGTTATGAGTATAAATATCCCTGTGTGGATTTTGTGGTCTCGTCACCATCGCCATCTTCATCTCCAAAAAACTTTGACGAAATTATCTTAAGAGTAAACAAGAATAGTCATCATAAGAATGCGTGCACCGTAATAATGTTAATGTCCTGTGTGCTTTTTATGGATTTTTAAGACTTGACGTGCTCAGGCCTCCAAGTACTTTAAAGTGGTTACCTCCGAGTTAATGACTTATTTCTCAGCCAACCCCAAGTACCGTTAAATGGGATATGAGAGCAGACGTGTGTGTGTGTGTGTGTGTGATGGTGATGACTATGGTCCCATCCGTCGCATATTTCATGTCAATAAATTTCTTTTTTGAAGATTTGAATTTCTGTTACTGCCGTTGTTGTTGTTGTTATTGTTAGAATTATTATTACATTGTCATTCTTTGGTGAGTAAATCTTAGCCGAATAAAAGAACATTAAAAGAAAATGGTAGATACACCTTTAAGGTCCTCAATCCTTATGTGTGCTTGGCTGGACTGAAAGTGCTTGCGTTCATGCAATTGTTTTGAGGGTAAAAGCTAGACTGAACAGTGGTTTTCAATGAATGACTAGAGAGAGTCTGTACTCTATAGAAGACCATGCCACTATTTTACATGTAAACAAGTAAAAGCGCGCCAAGTTAGGCCGGGCCGAATCTTATATACCATCCACTATGGATCGCATTTATACAACAGCTATATCAGGCTATGGACCGATTTCAATCATACTGAGCACAGTTGTTGGAAATCATAACAAAATGCAATGTTTCAGCCAAATCGGATAAAAGTTGCGCCCTCTATTGGCGCAAGAAGTCAAGACCCAAGATCGGTATATGTGGCAGCTATATCAAAACATGGACCGATAAGGCCCATTTACAATCTCAACCGACCGAACTTTACTCCTGCGCAAGTTAGCGTGCTTTCGATAGACAGACGGACGGACATGACTAAATCGACTTAAAATGTCGTAAGGATCAAGAATACATATTTATACCTTATGGGGTATACATATATATACCTGAGAAGAATATTTAGAGGAGTTACAAACAGAATGACGATTAGTATACCCCCATCCTATGGTAGAGGGTATAATAGTAATGGTCTAATTCACTTTAAACTCTTTTTTATGCGGAAGGTTTTCTCAAATGTTGAATTCCCGTCTGTCTGCCCAGGCAGTTGAGCTAGGCACTTGAAATTATGCACAAATACTTCTTTTTAGTGCAGGTCGGTTGGGATTGTAAATGGACCAAATCGGTTCATGTTGTGATATAGCTGCCATATACGCCCGATTTTCACTTCTATAGCCACTGCAAGCGCATTTATTGACCAATATTGGCAAAATTCTACACAACGCTTTCCTCGACGGCTACCACAATATCTACGAAGTTTGGTCGAAATCGGTTCAGATTTAGATATAGCTCCTATATGTATGTCATGTAGTTATTACAGTTTGAACATATTTGCTCGAAATTTTACTCGGATTGTTTAATAATCCATCTGAAAACTTCCACCGAGATCCATCAAAATTGATTCAGAACTAGATAAAGCTAACACTTTGTACTCATAAGATAGATCTGAACTGATTTCTGCGAAATTCACCAGTTATACTAAGAGTCATAAGAAAATCCTTCATCAACGATTTGTAAGAACTGTCGACTACATATCTTCAACGATTTAACAGGGTCATGCACCCTTCTTTTAAGATCTCTTTACGACGCCGCCTGCAGGTAAATATTAGGTGGGAAAAGATTTGGCATGTTTGATCGGTAGAACTAGTCATAAGTAGTTGGTAGATGTAAATAACCAACGGGAAAGTTCAGGAGTAACTGCTGATACTAAAAGGCCTTATTTTCGGGACATATGACATGCCAGAGACCTTCTCTATTCCTTGCTTTTTATCAGGGAGTATCCAAAAAAATAAAGAATTACCCGATCTGGGGTCTTGACTTCTTGAGCCTTTAGAGGGCGCAAAACCTATCCGATGTCGCTAACATTTTGATCGACGTGTTTTTATAGTTCAAATTGGTCCATAACCTGATAAAGCTGCCATATAGTCCGATCTGGGATCTTGATTTCTTGAGACTCTATTGGGCGCAATTATTATCTGATTTGGGTGAAATTCAGTACAACGGCTTCTGCCATGGCCTTTAACATACGTGTCAAATACGGTCTGAATCTGTCTACAACCTAATACTGCTCCCCCATAAAACGATCTCCCAATTTTAATTTTTTAGCCCCTAAAGGGCGAAATCCTTTAGGGGGTGAGGTGTTTTGTTATGACTTTCAACAACTGTGCAAAGAATAGTTCAAATCGGTCCATAACCTGATCCGATCTGGGCTCTTGATTTCTTTAGCCTCTACAGGGAGCAATTCCCATCCGATTTGACTGAAATTTGGCATGATGTGTATCGTTATCATTTCCAACAACTGTGTTAATTATGGTTGAAATCGGTTCATAACATGATATAGCTTCCATTTAAACTGATCTTGAAGCACCCCTAACACTGATCTCCCTATGTTACTACTTGAGTCCTAAATGACCAATTCTTGTTCGAAATTTTACAATTTCTTTTTTTATACCCACCACCGAAGGATGGGGGTATATTAATTTTGTCATTCCGTTTGCAACACATCCAAATATCCAGGTCCGACCCTCTAAAGTAAATGTATTTTGCACAGATTCTTTTTATGTCCATAAGCAGGTTAAGTTCGAAGATGGGCTATATCGGACTATATCTTGATATAGCCCCCATATAGACCGATCCTCCGATTTACGGTCCTGGGCCCATAAAAGCCACATTTATTATCCGATTTTGCTGAAATTTGGGACAGTGAGTTGTCTTAGGCCCCTCGACATCTTTCTTCAATTTGGCCTTGATCGGTTCAGATTTGGATATAGCTGTCTTATAGACCGATCCTCCGATTAAGGGTCTTACGGCCATAAAAGCCACATTTATTATCCGATTTTGCTGAAATTTGGGACAGTGAGTTGTCTTAGGCCCTTCGACATTCTTCGTCAATCTGGCTCAGATCGGTCAAGGTTTAAATATAGTTGTCATATAGACCGATCTCTCGAGTTTAGGTTTTGTGGCCCATAAAAGGCGCATTTATAATCCGATATCGCTGAAATTTGGGACAGTGAGTTGTGTTAGGCTCTTCGACGTCCTTTTTTTTATTTGGCCCAGATCGGTACAGATTTGAATATAGCTACCGTATAGATCGATCTCTCGATTTTAGGTTTTGGGACCATAAATGGCGCATTTACAATCCGATGTCACAGAAATTTCAGACAGTGAGTTTAATTAAACCCCTTGACATACTTCTGTAATATGGCCCAGATCGGTCCAGATTTGGATATAGCTGCCATATAGACCGATCTCTCGGTTTAGATTTTGGGGCCATAAAAGGCGCATTTATTGTCCGATTTTGCTAAAATTTGGGACAGAGTGTTGTGTTAGGCCCTTCGGCACCCTTCTACAATTTGGCCCAGATTGGTTCAGATTTGGACATAGCTGCCATATAGTCCGATCTATCGATTTAAGGTTTTGGGTCCTTAAAAGCGCATGTATTGTCCGATGTCGCTGAAATTTCAGACAGTGAGTTGTGTTAGGCTTTTCGACGTCCTTCTTTATTTTGGCTCAGATCAGTCTAGATTTGAATATAGCTGCCATATAGACTGATCTCTCGATTTAAGGTTTTGAGCCCATAAAAGGCGCATTTATTGTCCGATATCGCCGATATTTGGGACAGTGAGTTAAGTTAAACCCCACGACATACTTCTGTAATATGGCATAGATCGGTCCAGATTTGGATATAGCTGCCATATAGGCCGGTTTCTAGATTTAAAGTTTTGAGCCCATAAAAGGCGCATTTATTGTCCGATGTCGACGATATTTGGGACAGTGAGTTGGTTTAGGGCCTTCGACATCCTTCCTTAATTTGGCTCAGATAGGTCCAGATTTGGATATAGATGTCATATAGACCGTTATCTCGATTTAAAGTCTTGGCCCCATAAAACGCGCATTTATAGTCCGATTTCACTGAAATTTGACACAGTGACTTATGTTATGCTTTTCGACATTCGTGTCGTATATGGTTCAGATCGGTTTATTTTTAGATATAGCTACTAAAACGATCATTATTTTGTTATTCACCAAACAGTGACTTGTAGTTATTAGCATTTGGTCCATATCGGAACATATTTCGATATAGCTGCTATGGGGCATAAGGTATGCATTTTTCACCGGATTTTGACGAAAGGTGGTTTACTTATATACATGAGGTGGTGGGTATACAAAGTTCGGCCCGACCGAACTTAACGCCTTTTGACTTGTTTTGTTTTGTTTTATACTTTGTTTACCTAAAAAGAAATACTGGGAAAAGAACTCATCAAATGCTATCCATGGTGGAGGGTATATAAGATTCGGCCCGACCGAACTTAGCACGCTTTTATTAGTTTTTACTTGTGCATAGACATGAGGAACTCATTGCTAAGAAATGCCTTTATAGGAGGTTTTCTTCTCTTCTTTTGGCCGAATTGAATTTGTAAAGTGCAAAAGATTCCATACAAGGGCTTATATAAGGCAAAATTTGGGAGAACGTTTAGAGTTGATTTTGCTTTGTTTGAGTTTAAGTTACAGGCCTTATGGAAGCTTTCTATGTGGGTCTTTCTCATGTTTCCCTTTGGTTAGCACGCGATGAAAGCTAACTAAGACTACTTTGTCATTGCATTGCAAGTAGGCCATATTGGTTCAGATTTAGATATAGCTCCCATATAAACCGATCTCCCGATTAAACTTCTTGAGTCTCTGGAAGCCGCCATATTTGTCCGATTTTTCTGAAATGCATGTGGAGTTCCGTTATGACTTCCACTACCTGTGCCAAGTACGCTCTGAATCGGTTTAAAACCTGATATAGCTCCCATATAAACCGATCTCCAGATTTGACTTCTTGAGCCCCTGGAAGCTGCAATTTTTGTCCGATTTGGCTGAAATTTTGAAAATAGTGTTCTGCTATGACTTCCAACAACTGTGCTAAGTACCGTTCAAATCGGTCTATAACCTGATGTAGCTTCCATATAAACCGATCTCCTGATTTGACTTCTTGAGCCCTTACAAGCCGCTTCCGTGTAAACCATTCTTTCGATCATCCTTGTTCGGTTCCTAATTTTTGCTGGTTTGACAGAAGTTTGGTATGTAGAATAAAATTATGCCCTTTAACTAAATTTATTTTTTATAAATTATTAGCAAAATACATAGTGGTGGGTTCCCAAGATTCGGCCCAGCTGAACTTAACTTCTTTTGCCATAATCTATGGTGATGGGTTCTCAAGTTTCCGCTCGGTTGAACTTAGTACACCTTTACTTGTTTATAGTCACTGTTCTTTTTGCTAAACGAGTCGTCATGTGGGTAATTATGCATATGGTTTTGATTCGGTTTGTTTCGGTTCACTTGGTTTACGAGGCCATTTCAAGAGGTCTTCAGAGATTTGCATTGAATTTCCTTATAAGTCATTGTAGTCGTGGTCGTGTACGTGTCAAAAATAATGTGCGATTGTTCACTTCCACACACACACATACACACATACTTGTATAATCTCCTACATCATAAAAACTGGCGTTTATGTTCCAAGAAAGAAAAAGCAAACGTCTGAAAGTAGGCGTATACACAACTTTCAATATTATTTATTTAAAGGCAAAACACCCATCCAACCAACCAACCATCCATCTACTGATTTTGGGGACAAATGTAGTTTGTCACTTACACACCATGAGGCGGTATTCCTTTAATGCCCAACAAAACAACCCCCTTTTCGTTGACGTTCACCCTTCCATCACAGACCTAGTGGCCTATTGTCTGTCCTTACAGATGTTGGGAAATTTTTATTGTAATGTTTCCACATTTTCATTTGCGCTTATTATCATTTCTTTGGGTGAGTTTTTTGTCGCGTTCGTGTTTTTTTTTTTGTATTTTTTAATTGGCGCCAACCCTTTTTTGTTACTTCTGCTTAGTACGAGGTATTTTTTTTTTGCCGCTAAATAATTTTTTTTTTTTTATTTACATTGTTGATTGTCAGCATCAATTATTAAACCGTGTATTTGTCAAAATGTCAGTGCCAACAGCGCGGAGAATTTATTTACGGTTTACTTATGAATTGAAGGACAGTAAATAGAAATTATTGGAAGTGTTCGATGGTGAACGAATAAGGAGTACTGTATGCTGCCAAATGTATAGCGGTTGGTTAGAATATTATTTTGAAAAACATATAGAATTAAAAAGTAAAAGCGTGATAAGTTCGTCAGGGCCGAATCTTATTTACCCTCCACCATGGATCGCAATTGTCGAGTTCTATCCGCAGTATTTTTTTTTAGGAAAAAAAAAAGAATATATAAGAATATGCTATTGTGTAATATTTTAGTTCATTCGGATTGCTTCTTGAGCCCCTTGTAGGGGTTTATATGGGAGCTGTATTAAGCTATTGATCGATTCAGACCATATTAGACAAGTATTTTGAAGGTGATGAGAAAAGGCGTTGTGCAAAATTTCTTCCAAATCGTATGAGAATTGCTCCCCCTAGAGGCTCAAGAAGTCATGACCCAAGATCGTTTTATATGGCAGCTATATCAGGTTATGTATCGATTTGCACCATACTTAGCATAGTTACTTAGCCAAATCGCGTGAGAATTGCGTCCTCTAGAGGCTCAAGAAGTCAAGATCCAATATCGGGTTATATGGCAGCTATATCGGGTTGTGGGCCGATTTGAATCATACTTAGCACAGTTGTTGAAAGTGATACCAAAACACTACGTGCAAAATTTCAGTCAAATCGGATGAGAATTGCGCCCTCTAGAGGCTTAAGAAGTCAAGATATCAGATCGGTTTATATGGCAGCTATATCAGGTTATGAACCGATTTGCGCCATACTTAACACAGTTGTTGGAAGTGATACCAAAACACCTCATGCTAAATTTCAGTAAAATTGGACAAAAATTTCGCCCTCTAGAGGCTGAAGAAGTCAAGACCCAAGATCGGTTTATATGGCAGCTATTTCAAAACATGGACTGATTTGAACCATACTTAGCACAGTTATTGGAAGTGGTACCAAAACACCACGTGCAAAATTTCAGTGAAATCGGATAAGAATTGTGCCCTCTAGTGGCTCAAGAAGTCAAGATCCAAGATCGGTTTATATGGCAGCTATATCAAAACATGGACTGATATAGCCAATTTATAATCCCAACCGACCTTCACTAATAAGAAGTATTTGTGCAAAATTTCAAGCGGCTAGCTTAACTCCTCCGAAAGTTAGCGTGCTTTCGACTGACAGACGGACAGAAGGACAGACAGACGTACGGACATGGCTAGATCAACTTGAAATGGCATGGCGATCAAGAATATATATATTTACTTAATGGAGTCTCATTCGCATATTTGGAGGTGTTACAAACAGAATGGGGAAATTAGTATACCCCCTATGATGGAGGGTATAATATATATATATACTAGCCGAACCGGGTTCGCTCCGCTGCGCCTTCTTTAGCTCTCTAATATCTTTTTAGGGTGGAGACACTTCGCCCTGAATGGGGATATCGAATTCGTGCCATTGTAGCCTATGAAGCTGAAGGCCTCGAATTCTGGCGAGAACAACGGTGTTTATCCCCCCTTAATGTTGTCGGGATTTGTGGGGTACAATGCCAGGCATGGTCATTTAAAAAAGCTTCCCCAAAGAGGTGTCGCACTGCGGGACGCCGTTCGGACTCGGCTATAAAAAAAGGTCCCTTATCATTGAATTTAAGCTTGAATCGGAAAGCACTCATTGATGTGTGAGAATTTGCACCTTATCGGTTCCTGGTGGTAATTTTCTTTCTAAGGGTAATGTTCTCACTAGGGGAGGGATGAATCCTCAGACATTTCGACTCAAATATGGATATCAAATTCGTGCTGCACTTCCAAATCGCCTTTAATTTGAGCCACATATTGCCATGGCCGCTAAATATGAACCGTTTGGAGGGTGTTTTGAGGCTGGTGCGGCCACCGGCACTTTGCACTGAAAATAGATATGAAATTCGTTCTTTATTCCCAACGGAAATAAAGTTCAATTTAGTGGGTGCTTTAGAGCGTACCCCAAAACACTTGGCTCTAAAATTTAATATCAAATTCGTTTTCTACTCTCAAATACCTTTTATTTGAGTCCCATATTGACATGAACTTCGAATATATCTGTTTAGAGGAGTTTTGGTGTTGGGGGCGGGGGCCTGCTGGATACTTGGACCCAAATTTTATTATCATATTAGTTTTCTGGTCCCCAATACCTTTCATTTGGAACCCTTATTGTGCCCATCGGATCACTTGGGTGGCGTTTTAAGGATTAGGGTCCGCCTCCACCCGATATCTAAAAATTATATAACTTTTGTCTCTTTCCAGATAAACGTATACAATCTATGAAAATTTTAAGAAAATCGGTTCAGCCAAGTATCATATAGTAATAATGGGTCTAATAGCGTTTTTAAGGGATGGCGTAACCCCTTATACTTCAATCTGATTTTGTATGCCAAATTCGAAATCTTCTCCCGAATACCTTTCATTTGAGCCCCATAGTGAAATAAACGTCCAATAAGTCTATTTGGGGCAGTTTTGGGGTTGGGGTACTTTTAAATAATTTAAATAACACACTCGTCCCGATCGGCCAACTTTTGATTTTGGGTTGTGTTTTTGGCATAAGGAGGAGGGTCCGTCCCCCTTCTGATATCGAAAAATTGTATAGCCTATGTTTCCTTCCATACCAACCTACACAATATGCGAAAATTTCGAGAAATCTGTTCTGCCGTTTTTCAGTCTATACGGAACAAACAAACCGAGCCCCATATATCCGTGATTGGGTAATGTGCCCATTCTGGGCGTTTTTGTGGAGGTGGGGAGATCCCCTATACTTCGACATGAATTTGTATGCCAGATTCGTTATCTGCTCCCGCATACTTTTCATTTGATACCCATATTGTCCTTATCGGTCCACTTTAGATTTTGGGTGGTGTGTTTGGGCTAAGGGTGGAGGGTCCGCCTCCTTCCGTTATCAATAGATTATAAAGCCTATTGCTTATTCCTGACCATATTTGTAATCTTTTACCGAATACCTTTCATTTGAGTCCCATATTGTCATGATCGCCTAATAAACCTATTTTAATGGGTTTTGGGGCTGGGGCGGCCCTCCAAGTACTTGGACCCAACTTTTATTATGAAATTCGTACTCTACTCTTGAATACCTTTTATTTTAATCCCATATGGTCCCGATCGGTCCCTTTTTTTTCGGGTAGTACTTTTGGGGTAAGGGGGAGGGTCTGCTCCCCTTCCGATATGAAAATTTTATATAGCCTATGTTTCCTTCCAGACCAACCTAAACAATCTGTGAAAATTTCACGGTAATCGGTTCAGCCGTTTTCGAGTTACAAAAGAGTAGGGGGTAAGCGCCAATACGGTGCCGCCATATGCGCTTATCCATGTTAGCACAATGTCGTGAAACTGGAGTCTATTTAGAGATTCCACACACTTCGCCAAGAACTTCGACTTCACTGTTCTACACCCCACGGCATTGAGGCCTGTAAACCCTTTCCAAAATTTCCTTTACGGCTTTCGTTATGGCACAGAGCTCTGCCAAAAAACATAGACTCATCCGGCAGTCTCACCGTAGCACCGATATTTTGTGTGTCGGAGTTTGACCCCAATCCTGTCCCTGACTCCATCATAGAACTTTCTATAAAGTTCGAGATATCATTCTCTTCAAACACAGCATTTGCGGGAAGCGAATCCCGAGAACACCCTACCCTTAACGCGTTCCCCTTATCACTAACCTTCGGACTACATTATTTCCGAAGTCCGCGTTGACAGGCCTGTCACGTAGCATACAGTCACACATGGAGAAACTAAGTTTGACCCCTTGCGGTTCAGGACGGAAACTCTCGACCCCATCTCCCCGTTTCCTTCGACCTACCCTTGAGGTATTGCCTCTTTACATTTACGATACATTTATTCTACAGTTACGGTACGGTAAGAGAGCATAACCAGGCCTTTAGAGATTGATCAAATAAGGCCACATACACCAATCCGCTTAGACCGGAAACTTTTTAGATAAATATGTAAACCAATTTCCGATTCTGACTTCTTGAGCTCCTGCGAAGCATAAACTTTATCCGGTTTGACTGTCAAAACCCGTACTATGTTAGATCCAATCCATTTGATGCATTTAAACAGGTCTTTGGACTATCGGAATTGACATCAATAATGCTCTATTATGACTTCTAAATTCAGTGTCATCTCTGATCTGAAACGCTGGTTTAAAAAGTCAAGCTGTTACAAACCTTATGATGAACCTTGCATAACTTAGCGAATTCCCACTCAACCATTCAAATGAAATAAATGAACTTATCACGCCTGAATTTGTCAATACAAAAGCGAATGCTGAAATGCCTGTTGTTGTTTTCTTGTACGAGTATTTTCTAATTTTATTCATTTTTTTTTTCTTGAAGCATTTTCTTCATTTCGTTTTCTTTCAGTTTTTCCCCTTTTAAAAAACTTTGCCAGACAATAGGCAACAATTGCCTATTAAGGATATGACGTGCAAACCCAAGCACACATACAAATACGCTCAATTGTTAACAGCAGCATCTCGGGTACTTCGCGATGCACCAACACCAAGATCTCTCTCTCTCTTATTCCAATTCACTGTTGTACACCTAAGCAGCATCATTCGTTGGCATTGTCAGCCTTTGATGGCAGCTCCCAACCCTTTTTTCCACGCATTTTGGCTTTCATTTCACTACACTTGGATTTTCTCTAGTACATTACATGGATACAACGGTTGGTGTGCGTATGTGTATGTGAAAGTATGTGGCATGAGTATTGCCTACTTGGCTTGGCTTTTCTGTTGCCAGATGATAAATGCAAAATACTTTGCATACTTTCGGGGTTTTCCCTTTTGGAAGTGTTGGTATTAGTACTGCCTTTAGTGTTTGTGTTTTGTCAGTGGGCGGAGAAGGGTATTTAAGGCACAGTGAAAATTTGTAAATAAAATATGCTTTTATTCGATAAAGTCTAATGTAATGGAAGATCTACAAGGTAGCTGACACGAAGTGTTACCAAGTTCACATTAGGATATCTGGCAAACTACAAAAGACAGCTACATGTTAATTATTTTATTGACTCACGAAGACTTTTTCGTTCATTACGATACCACAGGAACAGAAGAAGGAATATGCCTTCTAGTTCCCACCGTTTAATCATCCAGATCTCTTTAGAAAGCCCAATAACTTGTGAATGTTGAGATGCGCTAAATCAGACAGTTTCTCAAAGAAATGGGAAACTAAAGTGGAGCTGCTTATGACTGCTAGTGCGGGACACACGGAAGGTGTTCTATAGTCTCTTCTTCTTCTATGTCCTCACAGCTGCTGCAAAAGTCGTTGCTGGCAACCTTAAGTCTGTCAGCATGTTTCCCGATTAGACAGTGACCTGTCATGATGGACACAATGATCGACACGTCTGTTCTAGCCAATGACAGTAAAACGGTAGACCTCTTCAAGTCTATATTAGGCCCCATAGTTGTGGAATGCTCACAGCCCCCTCTTTGTGACCATCTACCATTCGCTGTTCTTCGGGCCTGGTCCCGAAAACTTAGCTTACATTTTGTTAGAGGTATACCCTCAGATTCCAGTATCCCTGGACTGTGTAGGTATTTCCTGTTGTTGTTGTAGCAGTGTGTTGTACACTGAGACGGCAGCCCTTGCCGATGGAGGATTCCATCGGGTCAATCCGGTACGTACAACCGGCTGCCATGGGATTGAGGGTAGTTCCTAGTCTCGCAAGCTCGTCCGCTTTAGAATTCCCTGCGATATCTCTGTGGCCCGGCACCCAGAACAGGAGAGTTTTGAACTGTTCAGCCATCTTGTTGAGAGATCTGCGATAGTCGAGGGCGGTTTTTGTGTTCTGAAATACGTTCTCCAGGAATTAAATGGCTGCCTGGCTATCTGGGAGAAATTTAAGGCAATCGTCGTAATGACATTTTATCTTAGCCATTTCACCACTTCCTTAATTTCAAGGATCTCCGCTTGATGCACACTACAGTGGTCGAGTAAGCTTTTCGATATGACCAGCTCTAGATCTTTAGAGTACACCCCAAAGCCCACATGGTCGTTTAGTTTGGAATCATCTGTATAGAAGTCTATGTAACTTCTGTTACCAGAGACATCGTAGTTCCAATCGGTTCTATCTGAAATAGTGGTACAGTACTTTTAATCGAAAAGCAGCTCAGATGGAATGTATTCCACACTGCCTGGAACATTGGATATTGTATCAAGGATAGCACAATGCCCGTAGCCCCCACATGGCAAATGACAAAGCTCCCATAACCTCACGCAGTAGTCGCAGCAATCCCTCTAGCCACAATGTCCAGAGGCATTAGATGTGCATCAGATGGTGTCGTCCTCAGTGCGGCTGTGATGCACAAACAAGCCATCCTTTGAATCCGGTTGAGTATTCAGCAGTAGGTGGACTTTTGAAGCACCGTCCACCAGACCACAACACCATATAGCATTATAGGTCTGACAACTGCAGTATATACCCAATGCATGACGTGCGGTCTTAACCCCCAACTTTTGCCAATGGCTCTCTTGCAGGTGTATAGGGTAAGAGTTCCCTTTCAGCAGGAGATACAAGCTTAACTTAAGTGGAAGTCGTTGAGGAAAGCGTTATACAAAATTTTGGTAAGATTGGTATATGATATAAAAACCGTAAAAACTGGTTTCAAAAACCGAACTCATCACCCCAAATACCCACAAACTAATTTGAAAATCGATAGGGACAACATGGGACTCAAATGAAATGTATTTGGGAGTGAAGCACCAATCTGATATCCAATAGTGATATTTGGGGCTGAATACCTAGGGAACCAGTCCAGTCCAAAAACTTTACGAACTGAACATAGCCGTGACCGGTCAAGACAAAATGGGCGTTAAATAAAAATGAGTGGATATTTGAAGCCAAGTATTGAAGAAGCTGCAGATGGTAGAGTGTGAGCCCCGATGAAAATAGGGTACGTAATTTTTTGATATCCGAAGGGGGGCGGACCCTCCCCCATACCTCCATTTAAAAAAAACGCCAGATCTAGGAGATGGTTGCACCGATTTAAGCGAAATTTTGCATACCACCTTATAATACACCAAAAACACGAAATTGGTATAAAATTTTGGGGTTAAATAACCTATGGGGACGCCCCATCCCAAAACCCACCCGAACGGACATGTTTGCCGATTGGGACAATATGGGTATCAAATGAAAGGTATTTAGGAGTAGAGTACGAACTTGGCATTAAAATGTCACCCTAATTGCCGAGGGGGGTTCCCCACCCCCCAAATAATGATATTTGGGGCTAAATACCTGGGGAACAGTCCAGTCCATAAACCTTACGAACTGAACATGGCAGCCGGTCAAGACAAAATAGGCATTAAATAAAAATGAGAGGAATACGAGTCTTATACGAGTCATATTTGGATATTTGAAGCCAAGTATTGGAGAAGCTGCCGTACGCCAAAAAAAACCTTCAGACTATAGGCCTGAAATTAAAGTTCATTGTGACAATGGTTATGCTAATTTCACCATGAACAAAGCAACAGGGCCAAATATGACATATAAATGAGTGCTGCCCGATTCAACCTAAAAGCTCAATAATAAGGGGCCTCCTTCAGCGGATTCCGAACGGTGGGCCGGGATAAATTTTTACATGGCATATTACCACACAAATAACACAAGGAGTTATCCTCCATCGTTGATAATTTTTATACCTTCCAACATAGGATGGGGGTATACAAATTTCGTCATTCTGTTTGTAACTTCTCGAAATATTGATCGTCTCGATTTTCCGAGTCTATCTAGCCATGTCCGTCCGTCCGTCTATTGAAAGCACGATAACTTTCGAAGGAGTAAAGTAAGCCGCTTGAAATTTTGCACAAATACTTCCTTTAAGTGTAGGTCGAGTGGGATTGTCAATGGGCCATATTGGTCCATGCTTTAATGTAGCTGTCATATAAACCGATCTGGGGTCTTGACTTCTTGAGCCTCTAGAGGGCGCAATTCCTATCCGATTTTGCTGAAACTCGGTATGACGTGTTTCGTTATGACTTCCAAAAACTCTGCTATGTATGATTCAAATCGGTCCATAACCTGATATAGCTGTCATATAAACCGATCTGGGGTCTTGACTTCTTGAGCCTCTAGAGGGCGCAATTCCTATCCGATTTTGCTCAAATTCGGAATGACGTGTTTCCTTATGACTTCCAACAACTGTGTTGAGTAAGGTTCAAATCGGTTCATAACCTTATATAGCTGTCATATAAACTGATCTGGGCTCTTGACTTCTTGAGCCTCAAGAGGGCGCAATTCCTATCCGATTTGGCTGAAATTCGGTATGACGTGTTTCCTTATGACTTCCAACAACTGTGCTAAGTATAGTTCAAATCGGTTCATAACCTGACATAGCTGTCATATAAACCGATCTGGGGTCTTGACTTCTTGAGCCTCTAGAGGGCGCAATTCCTATCCGACTTGGCTGAAATTCGATATGAGGTGTTTTGTTATGACTTTCAACAACTGTGCTAAGTATGGTTCAAATCGGTCAATAACCTGATATAGCTGCCATATAAACCGATCTGGGCTCTTGACTTCTTGAGCCTCTAGAGGGCGCAATTCCTATCCGATTTTGCTGGAATTCGGCACGACTTGTTTCGTTACGACTTCCAACAACTTTGCTAAGTATGGTTCAAATCGGTTCATAACCTGATATAGCTGTCATATAAACCGATCTTGGGTCTTGATTTCTTGAGCCTCTAGAGAGCGCAATTGCTATCCGATTTTGCTGAAATTTGGCACGAGTTGTTTTGATATGACTTCCAATAAATGTGCTAAGTACGGTTAAAATTGGTCAATAACCTCATATAGCTGTCATATAAACCGATCTGGGGTCTTGACTTCTTGAGCCTCTAGAGGGCGCTATATATATAAGATTCGTCCCGGCCGAACTTAGCAAACTTTTACTTATTTCTGGTGTTTTTGCCAGGATTCCAAGTTAGGCGTTCAACGTCAGAGGCGGACATGCAAATTTCTGCGCTACGGTGGCCTCCTGTAACAATAGTACTCCCCAATACAAACTTAAAATATCCCATCCATCCACTGTTCTGTGGTTCATTGTGGAGCATTCAACCACGCTGCAAACAAACGGAGAAAAAAAAACTGTTGCTGCAGAACCACTTAAGACAAATTGCGGGTAACAAGCACCATTCAACACGCAAAAAATTGAAAAATATTTTCTAAATCCTTCAACAACAGCAACAACAACGAAAGAAAAAAACAAAACCCAAAAGAAAAACGCAACCAGAAAAAAGATAAAAATGGGAACCAAAAAAAAAAAGAAAAGCAAAAATAGAATGGGGGAAAGTAAACGAAAGGATTTTCCTGTTGTTGCCAGAGAATGAAATGAAAAATCTGCATATATTTACCAACTTTTCATGGTGATTTTGTTTTTTGTGTGCCTTTGCTGGCTTATTCATGTTTTGTCTGTTGCTTTGTTCACTCCTCATTTTCGTTTAAATGATTGAGTGTAAACGGCGTATGCCAAATCGACAACAATAGCAAGCCAAAGAAGTTGCCCCCACGAACTTTTACTGGTTGCAAACGCGTAGGTGGGGGAAAGGCGAACCAAAATGATGCTAGCAACAGACCACCAATACTTGGGAAACAATGTGCCACCTTCTCACAATCCCCCTCCCTCTCCTACCTCCTACCTCCTATTCCAAGCAACCCGTTAACAAACCCATTAAACAATTGGCAAAAGACGAAGAGAAGCGTAGAAAAAAATTCAAAACTTTTCAATTTCTTTTGCGGTACTTTAGTGCTACTTATGGCTCAAGTGTGCCATGGTGGCAAGAGTTGACGAAGTTCTAAGATTTTCTTGAAAAACTCTTCAAACGCGCAATGAATTGACAGTTTTTTTTTTTTGCGTCGTTGTCATATGAATTGTAATGACGACTTGAATAAATGGTGACACATTTCCCGGAGTGGCAGAGGTGGGGAGAGATCAATCAAGAGCAGAAGGTTATGATAATGCAACATGAAAAATTTTTTCCCCAGGACAACCTATATATATTTATAAAAAAGAATAATGTATGTAAGTTAAGCCACCTTAAGGCAGAGGCAAGCATGTCCGCCTTCGATGGTGGTACCTTAGTTCAAATCCAGGCAAGAACCTCAGAAAATTGTTTGCATTGATTATGCCCTTTCCAATGCTGGCGACATTTGAGACCCTTGTTTAACTTCTTTTACCGCTCAGCGGTAAACCGTTCGGACTCGACTTTATAAAGTAGGTCCCTTATCATTAAGGTTTCATGATTTTGAATCGGAGAGTAGTCATTGGTATGCGAGATGTCACCCCATATTCTTTGAAGGTGGGTTTGGGGCAAATTTGAATATTTAACCCATTTTAGACAGGTGTTGCGTTTCCGCATCAGTGTTTAGGTGAAAATTTATATTTTTTTTTTCAAAAATTTGCCTGCAGTATTTTTGCAATAATTTTTCACAAAATAAGCCAAAGAAAAACCAGTAAGGAAGGGTCAAAGTCGGGCAGTGCCGACAGTATAATACCCTACAACTACCCTATAAGTACAATGTGGGAACTCTATCCAATTCTGAACCAATTTTGACCTCGGCGATCAAATATGTTCAAACTGTAATAACTACGCTTGACAAATGACAACATTTTTCCTAATTACCCAAAATCGACGTACATATATATGTTAGCTATATCTAATTCCCAACCGATTTCAAGCAAACTTCTCAGATAATGTGGTAGTCGCTTTCCTCGACGACTACCACATTTCTGAGAAGTTTTGGTGCAAAATTTTGACAAGATTGGTCAAATAATGCACTTGCAGCTGCTTTTGAGGTGAAAATCTGGCGATATACATATATGACAGCTATATGTCAATCTAAACTGATTTCTATGAAACTCGCCAGTAATATCGAGAGTCATGAAAAAATCCTTGCTGCCGAATTTCGAAAGAATCGGTTAACAAAATACAATTTTATTGCAATATTACTGCAAATCGGACGAACATATATATGAGAGCTATATCAAAATTTGAACCAATTTCGAGCAAACCTCTCAGATACTGTCACAGTCGTCGAAGAAAACGTTGTACGAAGTTTTGGGAAGATTGGTTAATAAATACGCTTGCAGTGGCTCTAGGAGTAAAAATCGGGTGATATATATATATGAGAGCTATATCTAAATCTAATCCAATGTCTATGAAATTCATCAGTAATGTCGAGAATCAAGAGAAAATCCTTCCTAACAAATTTCAAGAGAATCGGTTAACAAATTAAAATTTTAGTGCATTATTACTGCAAATCGGACGAACATATATATGGGAGCTATATCCAAATCTGATCCGATTTTTATAGAATTCACCGGTAATGTCGGGAATTATTAGAAAACCTTTCCTGCCAAATTTCGAGAGAATCGGTTCACAAATGACCATTTTATTGCAGTATTACTGCAAATCGGACGAACATATATATGAGAGCTATATCCAAATCTGAACCGATTTTTTCCAATTTCGATAGGCGTCGTCCCTAGGCCGAAAAACCTGCCCATACCAAATTTAAAGACGATCGGATGAAAACTGCGACCTGTACTTTGTACACAAATTAAAATGGACAGACGGATAGACAGACAGACATAGACTTGTTCTATACCAGAAGACTGGAACTTCTATTATATAACAAGCAAAAGCGTGCTAAGTTCGGCCGGGTCGTATCTTGGGAATCCACCACCATGGATTTCGCTAAATAATGGGAGCTATATATAGTTATAGACCGTACTTGGCGCAGTTGTTGAGAATCACAACAGAACACTGTATGAACAATTTCAGCCAAATCGGATAAAAATCGAGGCTTGTAAGAGCTCAAGAAGTCAAATCAGTAGATCGGTTTATATGGGATCTATGTCATATTCTTGACCGATTTGAACCGTAGTTGGAATAGTTGTTGGAAGTCATAACAGAGCACTAAGTGCAAAATTTCGGCCAATTCGGGCAAAAATTGTGGTTTCCAGTGGTTCAAGAAATCAAATTGGGAGATCCGTTTTATATGGGAGCTATATCCAAATCTGAACCGATATTGCCCATTTGCAATCCCCAAACCTACATTAATATAAAGTATCTGTGCAAAATTTCAAGTGGCTAGCTTTACGCGTTCGACCGCTATCGTGATTTGGACAGACGGACGGACAGACATGGCAAGTTTGAATTAGAATTTAGAGACAATCAAGAATATATATATTTTATGGGGTCCTAGTTCAATATTTCGAGGTGTTACAAACGGTTTGATTAGTATACCCCCATCCTATGGTGGTGGGTATAAAAAACAAATTGTTTATTAGTTTGTTTGTCTGTTCCCGATTCCCGGTGAAAATAGGGTACAAAATTTTTTGATGTCCGAAGGGGTGCGGACCCTCCCCCATACCTCAATTTTAAAAACCTCCAGATTTCAGATATGCATGCGCCGAATTAAACAAAATTTTGTATACCACCTTATGGTACCCCAAAAACACGAAATCTATATAAAATTTTGGGTCGAATAACCTGGGGGGACGCCCCATCCCAAAACCCACCCGGACGGACATGTTTACCGATTGGGACAATATGGGTATCAAATGAAGGGTATTTAAGAGCAGAGTACGAATAAAAACAAGACCAAACTGTCATGGCGACCGAGAATATATTGTACTCAAATGGAAGGATGTGTCAAAGGGCAATCCCCCTATCCTACCCAAAAAATGGAATTAAAAAAATAATATGTGAAGGCCGATCAGGATGGAATAGGACATCAATGAAAGAACTTGGTAGTAGGGTAAAATGTTTACCCTCAAATTGGGATAGACACAGGAGAACCTACGGATCTTTAAAAATGTCAAAGGGCCTAACTCAACTCTCTGTCCCAAATTTCGGCGAAATCGGACAATAAATGCGTCTTTTATGGGCCCAAGACCTTAAATCGTGAGATCGGTCTATATGATATCTATATCCAAATCTTGACCGATATGGACCAAATTGAAAAAGAATGTCGAAGGGCCTAACACAACTCTCAGTCCCAAATTTTGGCGACATCGGACAATAAATATGCCTTTTATGGGCTCAAAATCTTACATCGAGAGATCGGTCTATATGAAATCTGGACCGATCTGAGCCAAATTAAAGAAGGATGTAAAGTGGCTTAACAAAACTCACTGTCCCAAATTTTGGCGAAATCGGGCAATAAATACGCCTTTTAAGGTCCCAAGACCTAGAGAAATACCATTTGTGGGATCATAGAAACATGGATTTTGTACTGGCCACCTTAGAGATTCTATAATGGAAAGAAAGTCTCAAAGATACTCCAATATCATACCCTTCCCTTATTCTGTTGATTAAATGTTACCTTATATTGTTTTAAAATCTTCCATTCTTTTATAGCTCACATCCATTAGCGCACTTACGAAGTACATTATCCCACTTTTGATGCTATCCAAGATATGTATCACCTCCAAAGCAGCAGTCTGCAGTCAGTCAGTCAGCAGACATCTTCATAGCATCGCATCTCAACTTATAGCAGCTCATTTGCATTTTGATCATCACTTATGCATGAGGATGAAATTGCAAATCTACACTTGGCCTATTTATATTCATTTCACCCAAAAAAGAAAAAAAAATTATTCCAATGTTTTGTTAAATGGAAGCGGGGATTTCCATTCGTGGCTTGTGTTTTTGTTCTTTGCCCTTATCTTTTGAAGACATCAGAAATTAGTATCAATGTCACATCAACACTCTTAGCGCATCAACATTTGAGGTGCGAAATGAAAAAGAAAATTCAAACACTTACACATGCAACCATCGCAACCCTGATGTTTTCCTTATCCGCAGCCATTGACATCCAACTGTGTGTGCTGTGTGAGCTGTTCCTGCTGATAGTGTGATTGACAGTAGCGCATTACACGGCAGGGTGAAACGCTTGACACCTTAGGTCTTGTATCCTCTGGAGGAAATTGATTAAAGCGACATTTACCCGTCTTCCCCGCTAGTCTTCTTTATTTTTTCCTTATCTGTATTTTTGTGTAATCTGGTATTTCAAAGCAAATGATGTGCAATATTGGTTGTAGCCTTTAAATAGGGTAGAGAGAGCGGGTTTTTTCTTGCTCAATTCCAATGAATTAAAGTAGCAAAATCATAACTGATTTACATCAGAGTAATGCTAATACGATATAGGGATCTATGCGTCTGCGGAAATGGAGGGTCAACAATTTTCACTCAATGGGTAAGTCATATCTGATGTTGGTTGTAACAAAAATCTCGTTAATTTTTTTTGCGATTGTGAATAACTTGGAAGATTTTGCTTTGCCTTAGTAAAGGCTTGAACCCAAAACTTAACATCGTATTTGTTAGCCAATAAATTGTATCGTTTTTGTTCCAAGTCTGCAAATTTAATTCACATATGCAGAACCCTTC